>NC_073696.1:17856585-18156585 GCF_029784165.1 Wyeomyia smithii | reverse complement strand
TTATAATGTAATTTTGCGCCCGCACTGTTATCATATTCTAAACGATGCTCTCTTCGAACATCCGTAGATGAGTACATAAGAATCAAGCGAATAAAACTTTTTATGTTTGCCTTTTCCTTGTCATGGGGAGTCGTTGGCCGTCCGCTAACCCTAACCATCCTTTTTCTCGTTTATGAGAACAAAGATTTTTTCCTTAGTAAACATAATAATTGCAATAAAAGAACTTCTTAGAAGACATTGCTAATAGAAAAACATTTTCCCACTATGCAGCAGAGATTGCAAAATTGCAAAGAAAAAAAAAAACGTGCCATTAGTCTGCTAGCATTTGGAGCCCGCCAATCCGCCTTCTTCGCGGAATAATTCAGATCGGAGTGCAAGCAAAAAGAAGCGTCCCATCACTGCAGTTGGGTCGGAGAACATACTAACAAAAAAAAAAAAAAAAAAAGAAACACTGCCAACCGGGGTTGCAAAAAAGCAGCACGGAACGGGCGCTAGAATTGAATTCAAACTTGATTGAATAGATTGTGAGGAAGCTTTTTCCGTTCTTTGCTCCCTTTCAAAGCAGAAACGAACCAACGACAACGACGAGGATGACTTTCCCCGACTGTCATCGTGGCAGCATTCCAAGTTGTGCCCGCGATTTTTCTGTGACTGACTTGGTCCGGGATGGAGTTTTTTTGCGGCTCCGATATGGCAATCCATTTTGCTGCTCGGAATAAATTCCGGGATATCGTGGGGCGAATGAGTGAAGGGACGGGGAAACGAGATAGTAATGGGAAGTAGGGTACTACACCTCGATCCATGGTGGCAATTACTGTAAACCCAAGATTGCTATTAGATTTTCTAGCGCTGCACATCGAACTTGAGTGGGTCTTTCTGCTCTGGTCACATTATCTGTGGCTGTTCGCGAGTGGAGTGTATAATTTAACGAGTGACGTCCCACTGTGCTCTGATTTGAAGCGATTTTTTGCCGAACGATTTGGCGCGCTGACGGAAAGATCTCCGAGATTGAGTTCTGTTCTGTTGCGACGTTAGTTGTTCTCGAAAAGAAACAGCCAAGATTGGCAAGATTTATTTTTCTAACCGTGCTGTAAATTGCTCTTGAGTTTAAAATGAAAAGGTTAATAAACAAATGAGATTTATTACTGTCCGCCTCGGTCGGGGTCGGAATCGAGCCCCCAGCGACAGACTGTGCCAAGAAGCTAGGGGACCGGGTGGGAGGAAGTCATTTCAAAGGCAGTTCGAGGTTGCAGGAAATAACTACAATAAATCCGTCTTGTTTGAGGGTAACTTTTCAACGGTTTACACTTCTATGTTGAATGTGTGCTGTTGAGTAATGCTTGAGAGCGCTACTCTTACGTATATGCGTAAGTAGCCAAACGACAATGCAGACAAAAAGTGATCCCACAATGAACTGTGAAGCAAGAGTCACAGTATCTCCTTAATCTCGTCTCGTCTCTGCTGAGGTAATCAATCAACTTTTGCATGGGAAAATCTCCGCTTCTTATGTCACCAAACATACTGGAAATGATCATAAAATGGACAGTGCCGCAAGGTACTTTACGGCTGTAACAAGCGAAAGGCTGTTCACCAGTACCAAGTTGCGAATTAATGGGAAATAACAACAAATCACCATAATTACCATCCAGCGAAAAGCACAGTTGAGTGAAAAAAAGAGACACTTACGAAACGCTCGTTTTTTAGTAATGAAACTTTGTTTACGCATCGCACCGAAATAAGTGAACCCTTTATTACAACCAAGAAAGCCTGGTTGGTAGAGAAACATACAGGTTATGGCGGCAAGTTTTTGTCTCCTCTGTACCATCGCGATCATCATTTGGGTGCGCAGCTTTCTTGTTGGAAAATAGTGAAAGGTGCCAGCAGCACCAAGAAAGTTGATCCCGAACCGCGAGTGAAACCGACAGGAAGTCAGCCGTTGTCGATAAGGTCCGCTTATATCATGCATATTTTAATCGGCTCCCGGCCTCCCGGTGCAACATACTCCAGAGTCACGCGTGCCGCAGGGTGGTGTTGTGATAATTTTCATCTTCCATCTTTTCTTATCCTTGTTTCTTTTTGCTGTCGGTTCAACTCTGCTGCTGCCTATTGCTATCGGTAGCTAGTCGCGAGGCATAATCGAGGTCAACATCTTGTCGTCTATGTCGTTTGTCGTCATTGACGCAGGTTCGTCGCTTGTCGCACCGAAGTCTCCTGCATTAATAATGTCCAGGTGAGTGCAAATCAAGAAGCGAGCCAAGTAAAAAGAGAAAATCCACAACTGGTCGTCGACCGGTGTTCTGCTGCGCGTGATGAATTCTGCCGTGCACGCGTGATACCTCATTACGCACCATATGAAGCGAGGAACCCTTGGGGCATTATATGCTGGTAGGGTGAGACTTGTCTGCTGAGGGTGAACTGGTCAGAATTCAGTGGTGGTAACAATTAAATCGGATCATGAATTTTCTTCAATGAAGTCGCGTGGTGGTGACAGACGGTCACATAATTTTAGATTGGATTCCGCCGAAAATGGACTTCGTCACGGTGACAGAACTGGTCAAACCAAACAAGGCATGAAGTGAAGTTTAAATATAACTTTATGGCCGATTTATAATGGGTAACAATAAAAGTAATTGTTCTAGTTATCATAAAATGAAGATAATGAAGATTATTCGATGGCATCTCCTGCACTTTTAAGTGGGATGTGAAAATGAATTCGGAATCAGCCATTTCATGGAAGGTGTACCGAAGGACGTGTTATACATTCAAGTCCAAAGAAGTACGCTGAAATTCCAGTATAATTACTAAATAAAAAACCCGTCGTTCAAGTATGAACACCTATAAAATGAATAAAGTCAGGAGTGAAACGTAGCAATAACGCGAAAACTCGATTCGGTTTCGAACGTGTAGAATGGCGTTCCCTACAAAACGACGTGCGTTTATGGCTGAAAAACACAATTTCACAGCAACCTTTCAAAGTTATTTAATCTCACTGATTACAAAAGCAATTAGAGCCGTTTTATTCTGCCAATGAGAGCGAATCTCTGACATGACTTTTGCGGTCGATTCTAATGGCTGTTGAAATTAAAAAGTTGGCAAGGCCTTTATAAAACAACTCTCACTGTGTTGATTGATATGCTGGAGGAATTGCTTCTTTTCCCGGAGGTCTCTGTGAGTGCTTTGAAGGTACTGGTTTTTTCTGAAGATTTTAGGCCTATGGACATTATAGAGAATTATTTCCCGCGGGTGGAAAATTTTTAAAGACTTAAGCGTAATTTTCTAAAGGGGAACAAGAATTTTGGCATAGGCTTTATTCGAAGTATTGTAGCACAGAACTCTTTAGTTATACCAGAAAGCTCTAAGCAAACGAATTTTAGCAACTAATATTGCTTTACAGAAAAAAAATTGCACCGTAAAAGCAATTTATTCCAAAAACATCTGCTAGCTGCATCGAAACGAATGCTGAAAAGTCGAGAATAGAAAAACGAAAGACAAATTTTTCATTGAAGGCTAAGTTCAAATAAATAAGGGTTGTATGGAAAGTTACGACCGTAAGGTCGAAGTAGAACTACATGAGGCTGTGTTATTAAATATTTTTAAAATTTAATGCAAAAGACGAGTTGAAGTGCACTAATTTGCACACATAAAAGCAACATTACTGAACATACAGCGCAAACAAGTTTCAACAGTCAGAGGACATGCAGGTTAAAATAACATTTCACTTTTAAATCTGAGGCAAAATGAGAAAATATTCAATCTTCAATTCATTTGTTTGGTTGTCCTAAAAAGGACAGTTTGTTGTTCAATTTAAAATCGTACATGACGCTGATTGTTCCTAGGTACTATCCCGACAGCGGTAATTATGGTGAAGGCATCGAATTATTTGTGTAATAAGATGGGAGATATTTTAAAAACTTATACGCATTTGATACAAATAATATTCGATAGTAATCTATAATTCTAAATATAAATAATGATACTATAATGACACAGTTGAAAGCTGTTTCCACCCTGTAAACTAGACACGGCCGGCAGGGTATGAATGCCAGGACCCCAAAAACGTTAGTGTGTTGTCAAAATAAGGCAAACCTTTTCACTGGAGAATGTACCGATCAATGCTGCCGCTTCCGCAAAAAGGCAGCTTTGTACTGAAGGAACTGCTAGTTAGTAAGGACCGTCCTAGTGGTCATCCATTAGTAAACTGGTTGATTCGAGCAAAAGCAGGTTCTTATGGCACAAGGCTGCTTGTTTGCATATTTACGGCTTGACAATTTTCAAGGCTTGATTATGAGTTTTAGTGTCGTATGGCAGCAGATAACAGAAGATGTCGCACTCAGTTACGCTGTTGTTGGGTGGTGTTGCGTATTTCTGGAGAAAAACTAAATGATCATCTTGTGATATGGAAAATAAGTCAAATTTACAACCGTTTTTGTGGCTTTTCAACAATTTGAATGAAGTGTATTGAATGAACAAGAAAATATTAATTCTTCAATTAAGTATTGAATTTGTCCTCGAAAAAACAATTTGGTGTTTAATTCAATATCGGATATGATACTGATCGCATCTCTGTGCTATCCTCGACAGTGGTAATCAGGCACTTTTCCGATAACACAGTGGAAAGCTGTTTTCACACTGAAAAGTTGATGGCCGACAGATTTCGATTACCAACATATCTGTGTCAACATATGGCGGAGTTTTTCAATGGAAAAAGTGTTGGACAGTGCACCAAGGCAACAAAGGTAACTATTTACAAAATGAAGTAGTTCCGCTGCACCTATCGTTGACGCTGCTACCACTACCGCTGCTGGTACCCACTGCCGCTGCTGCTATCCGCTGTTTCTAAGTAACGACCGTCCTAGTGGCCATCCACTAGTGATCTGATTGGTTTGAGTACGAGCAGGCTTTCATATAGCCCAAAGCACGCATTCCCGGTTTACTAAGTATATAATCTTGTCGACCGTGCTAGCGAAAGTAAGCATTAAGCGACTAGGCTTGCCAATTTTCAATAGTGGAATAGCTCGGAAAACAATTTTCTGCTCTTAAGCAGATACAGAAATGATTTTCCAAGTGATCCGCTTCTAGATTCTAATTTCATACCTCTATATAGTTGAAATGTTTCTTAAAAATATTTATATTCAAATGATTTTCATAAAATATCAATTCCAAAAACCTAAGCTCATAAATGTCTTAAATGTCATAAATGTCATAAATGTCATGAATGTCATGAATGTCATGAATGTCATGAATGTCATGAATGTCATGAATGTCATGAATGTCATGAATGTCATGAATGTCATGAATGTCATGAATGTCATGAATGTCATGAATGTCATGAATGTCATGAATGTCATGTATGTCATGAATGTCATGAATGTCATGAATGTCATGAATGTCATGAATGTCATGAATGTCATGAATGTCATGAATGTCATGAATGTCATGAATGTCATGAATGTCATGAATGTCATGAATGTCATGAATGTCATGAATGTCATGAATGTCATGAATGTCATGAATGTCATGAATGTCATGAATGTCATGAATGTCATGAATGTCATGAATGTCATGAATGTCATGAATGTCATGAATGTCATGAATGTCATGAATGTCATGAATGTCATGAATGTCATGAATGTCATGAATGTCATGAATGTCATGAATGTAATTAATGTCATTAATGTCATTAATGTCATTAATGTCATGAATGTCATGAATGTCATGAATGTCATGAATGTCATGAATGTCATGAATGTAATTAATGTCATTAATGTCATTAATGTCATTAATGTCATGAATGTCATGAATGTCATGGATGTCATGAATGTCATGAATGTCATAAATGTCATAAATGTCATGAATGTCACAAATGTCATAAATGTCATAAATGCCATAAATGTCATAAATGTCATAAATGTCATAAATGTCATGAATGTCATAAATGTCATTAATGTCATAAATGTCATAAATGTCATAAATGTCATAAATGTCATAATGGTCATGAATGTCATAAATGTCATGAATGTCATAAATGTCATAAATGTCATAAATGTCATAAATGTCATAAATGTCATAAATGTCATAAATGTCATAAATGTCATAAATGTCATAAATGTCATAAATGTCATAAATGTCATAAATGTCATATATGTCATAAATGTCATAAATGTCATCAATGTCATAAATGTCATAAATGTCATAAATGTAATAAATGTCATAAATGTCATGTCATAAATGTCATGTCATAAATGTCATAAATGGCTTAAATGTCATAAATGACATAAATGTCATAAATGCCAAAAATGTCATAAATGTCATAAATGTCATGAATGTCTGAAATATCTTAAATGTCTTAAATTTCTTAAATGTCTAAAATGTCTTTAATGTTTTAAATGTCTTAAATGTCTTAAAGGTCATAAATATCATACACGCCTAAAATGTTAAAAAGCAAAGCCTTGGTGCTACATTCTGATTCGGAGCACGACCTATTGTTTATTATAATACACAGACTTCGCAGCTGACTGTTAAGTGTACAGGACAATTGCGGGGTTAGCGCTACGATCAAATTGACACTAACAGTCTCTCCCGAGTCGAGACTCGAACCTACGACGACTGGCTTGTTAGGCCAGCATCTTACCTCGAGACCAAATTTAAAGTTTTAAAAATGTTAAAAATGTTAAAAATATTTAAAATGTTAAAAATGTTAAAAATGATGAAAATGTTAAAAATGTTAAAAATGTTAAAAATGTTAAAAATGTTAAAAATGTTAAAAATGTTAAAAATGTTAAAAATGTTAAAAATGTCAAAAATGTTAAAATGTCAAAAATGTTAAAAATGTTAAAAATGTTAAAAATGTTAAAAATGTTAAAAATGTTAAAAATGTTAAAAATGTTAAAAATGTTAAAAATGTTAAAAATGTTAAAAATGTTAAAAATGTTAAAAATGTTAAAAATGTTAAAAATGTTAAAAATGTTAAAAATGTTTAAAATGTTAAAAATGTTAAAAATGTTAAACATGTTAAAATTGTTAAAATTTTTAAAAATGTTAAAAATGTTAAAAATGTTAAAAATATAAAATATGTTAAAAATGTTAAAAATGTTAAAAATGTTTAAAATGTTAAAAATGTTAAAAATGTTAAAAATGTCTAAAATGTTAAAAATGTTAAAAATGTTAAAAATGTTAAAAATGTTAAAAATGTTAAAAATGTTAAAAATATTAGAAATGTTAAAAATGTTAAAAATGTTAAAAATGATAAAAATGTTAAAAATGTTAAAAATGATAAAAATGTTAAAAATGTTAAAAATGTTAAAAATGTTAAAAATGTTAAAAATGTTAAAAATGTTAAAAATGTTAAAAATGATGAAAATGATGAAAATGTTAAAAATGTTAAAAATGTTAAATATGTTAAAAATGTTAAAAATGTTGAAAATGTTAAAAATGTTAAAAATGTTAAAAATGTTAAAAATGTTAAAAATGTTAAAAATGTTAAAAATGTTAAAAATGTTGAAAATGTTAAAAATGTTAAAAATGTTAAAAATGTTAAACATGTTAAAAATGTTAAAAATGTTAAATATGTTAAAAATGTTAAAAATGTTGAAAATGTTAAAAATGTTAAAAATGTTAAAAATGTTAAAAATGTTAAAAATGTTAAAAATGTTAAAAATGTTAAAAATTTTAATATTGTTAAAAATGTTAAAAATGTTAAAAATGTTAAAAATATTAAAAATGTTAAAAATGTTAAAAATGTTAAAAATGTTAAAAATGTTAAAAATGTTAAAAATGTTAAAAATGTTAAGAATGTTAGAAATGTTAAAAATGTTAAAAATGTTTAAATGTTAAAAATGTAAAAAATGTTAAAAATGTTAAAAATGTTAAAAATGTTAGAATATTAGAAATGTAAAACTGTCGAAAATGGCAAAAATGTTGAAAATGTTAAAAATGTCAAAAATATCAAAATTATGAAAATTATCGAAAATATCAAGAAAGCAAAAATATCAAATATTAAAAATGTCAAAAATACCAAAAATGTCAAAAATATCACAGGCGACAAAAATGTCGAAATTGTCACAGGTGACAAAAATGTCAAAAATGTTGAAAATTGATATGAGAGTGGCCGGAAGTACCGAAAAGTTTGAAGATTTATATTTGGGAAAGCAGCAGTCTAATGCAAAAATCGGCCGACTGACGAAAACTTTTGATACCTTATATATGAAAAAATCTAAATTAAATAACACAAGAATAGAAGAATAGAATAACACAATATATATTTTTTTTGTAGAAATGTGTTTTCTGACATTTAGGGGGATGAGTTGGAACTAAAGTTCTTTTTTTTATTTGAGAACATCAAAACGTTTATGTAAAATAAATAAAAAAATAGTTTTCTGATTCAATTATGTATAAAATTTGATTTTTCAAGTGAAAACTCGAAGAAACTGTCCCCGGAAGGAATTTGGGTACACCACTACATGCTTGAGTTCAATAGGAAACCGACAGAGGGGTTTATGCCTGGTGAGAATCACATCCGAAGCCTCCAAAAACGTAACAATCAACCGATAAAGTGTTAGCTTTTTTCGGAAACGCAAAACAATAATTCATCGACCTTGAATTTGGGCAAACAGTAGCAATATTATTGTACAGTATTGAATCTATTGAAGGTGAAGTACTCTTTCACAGAGACAACGCTCCCGCTCATTCTGCCCTCGATACCACCGGTAAATTGCTCTACAATTGATTCTCCTATTTGGTTTCCCGGCAAACGATTCGAATGAAGAGGTCAAAGAGCAAAACACTTTTCTTTTCATGAAAAATATCGTTTTTCATTAGTAGACTAACTCTCTTCAGTCCATGTAGCAGAAATCTCAATTATTTATGTAGTAAATTGTGCTGAAAATCTACTTTTACGTTTCATAGCTTCCAGCAGCAATGAATACCAGCACGTATAATAAATAGAAATAGTCGAATTAGATGTACAAAAAAGCAGTGCATTCATAAAATCAATATTAATAATGCAAGTAATTGTGTAAGAATTGTCACATGATGCCAGGAGTCAGTTTACATTCCACGGTATGCGTTTATGTGCAATGAGCGTTATACTCGAAACCAGTAGGACATAGCCTTAATGTAACTTGAAAGTCAGATAAAAAAAAACTCGTAAAAAAATAATCTCAGGTTAAAACTCGGCAAAAATAACACTCATAAGCTGTACGAAGATGTGACAACAATTCCGATCGGTAAACATTTCCTGATCCATCCGACAACGGGGCTGTAATTCAGGTCAAACGTGAGCCCCATCATTCAGCCAGTCGCTTCCGCGTTTGTGCCGTTAATAGAATAACAATTGCGACAATTAAAAGACATTCTCATGCCCAAAGCCGGATAAATAAATCCTACGGATGAATAGAAGACACTCTGGGCTAGGGATTATTTGTCCACTCCATCAACCACCGGTGGAGGTAGCGTAAAAGGCAAACTTCTACGAGTAGTTAAAAATGATGACACTGAAAATCATAACATTGATCATGGTCTGATAGATACAGCCGAACAGAAAGAAAAAGGTAACTCGACGTTCGATGTCGTTACCCGGCAGAAATTGCACTTATTTTCCATCAATACTGACATAAAAGCCCTGCTTCGAAAGCAAACCTGTTCACGATCTTCGCATCCAGTCAAAGGAACCAGTTCGCCTGAGCTCTCCTCTGAAGGCCTGGGATCGGCATAATGGTGCAACAACTGTGGCCTCCGCACTGCTTATCGCAAATACGGGACAGGACCAGCTTCCTTTACCCCACCTTCGGATCGGATCCGATTTCCTCCGGTTGCTTAGTAGCTGGTCGTTAATAAAAAAATGCAGTCGTTACGGACTATTAGCGTTCAGTCGCAGCCAAAGCCGCAGGCTCAAAGGCTCTCGATCGGAAAGGTCCTCACAATCCTGCGCGAAAGCATACATACTGGTGAACGAAGGGGAGATGAAATGTGATTAAAATATGTACTCAACACTCGGGAGCTGACGACCTCTCGTCAATAATGAGTTTCCATCAAGTTAGCTACCGTACCGTAGATTGACTGCACCTAGTTGCGCACCAGGGGAGACGCACCCCAGTGACGTGCGCAGTAGCAATCATGGGTGGGGTAATTATCCGGTAGATTTTACTTTTACCTGTCGCTTGCGCTGTGCGCGACCACGTTCATGCAAATCACGCTAAATGAACTAAATGATATCTCGTGCCTGAAAAATTATGCACATCAGCCAGCCTGGCAGGCAGGCACCGTCACATCACAGCCGTTCCAGTTGGTGCACTTCGAGGGCACCGGGGGACTGCCATCGGATTATTTGAAGGTTGCCCACCACAGCAGTGACTGCACCGGCGGGTGCATTTATGAATGAATCCGGTGACTGATACTATCTTGATGTATTTTTCCTCACGCAGCTACTGGGTTGCAGCTTTCGCAGGTTTGGTTAGCACGGGATCCGTTTCGATTAGATCGTCTGTATGGTTTACACACATCGTTTCGTCGCTTCAGTTATATTACCGAGAGAAAGTTTCTAGTATACTGATACTCAGTATAAACAGATTAAATCAAACCAAACCTGTCCATTCCATGCTCTCCTCATGGCCGACGACGGAATTTCGCAAGGTTGCCATCCTTCAAGCCTTTAATTACATGCAATGCAGCGGTTTCGCGTCATCATAAGAACGCTGTACTCCACCAATTGTGTACCATTAAGTTCCCCGCACTATCGTTCGCGCTGACTACAGAGTAATTAACAATACCGTCGTAGCCCCTTAGGCAATCAGGTTGGCTGGCGCCATATACGAGCAAACCGCGGTATTCAATTTGTACTTCTGATCTGCTATTTAACATTCCGTAAAAAAGCAGTTTCGCGACCTGCGCTGCTGGCAGACGTCTCTCCGCTGAAATGTTTAATCATTACTTCATCAAGGTGTAGCAAACTGCTTTCACAAAAAAAATTCAAGTCAGCATTTAGATTAAAATGTTTGGGCGCTAAGCTGCGTGCGGCAAGGGAGGATGATGACCGGTGTAATATTCGGACAAGCGGCGCTTTGTTGCGTAACTGCAACCGATCCTCACCGCCTGCCATCATCATTATCATCAACATCATCAAAATACACACGCACTGTAATAAACTGCCCGTTTTTTGTTTTGTTTTAGTGGCAAATGAGTTTCAGAGCTGGTTTTTAACCTTCCAAAGAAAATTAAATATCATAATAGTGCCGAAAATATTCACTCGCCGCTAGGCGGTTTTGGTTCCCATACAAAATTAATCGTGTCGGTTCTCCATTTCGCACAGGTTAATGGGAGTCTCCGGGGTGGTAATTACCCGAGGCTGTGTGATTAAATTTCGATCATTTTTCAACTTTCCGTCCGAGGGGGTTACGCGTTACGCAAGTGGGTATGATATTATATTTAAGCGTAAGATGTTCTATAGCTGATTTTTTTCCACAAATCGCCTGCTGTTCGCAATTAGTAGATCCTCCGATAAGAGAAAACGTGTCTTGGCGACAACGGCTTTTCGAAAGGAAGTAGCATTGAAAGAATTACAATAAAAAACACTAACGCCATAAACACACTTTCCGGAAACAAGCCGAGAAAAAACAAACATTGAAGTTTCAGCCCCATTAAAACAACTCAAAAGCAAACGTGTTAAATCAACTTAACGAGCGACTCTACACTACTTCGCACATCGTTGCGCAGATGAATCGGACACTAATTGAAGCGTCTAATGGTGGCTGGTACGATTGACTGCATGCACAAAAAAAAAAAACACAAACCAAAAAGCCACACCATTCGAATATGTTCGACCAAAGCAGTGGCAGCGGGCGAAGTAAATGTAGCCCCTTTTAAATTAATGAAAAAATAAACCGTGATCACACTCGCTAATGGTAGCCGGCGCGGTTCGCGATCTTGAAGCCTAACCGCGTGCCGGTTCGCAAGATAACTACTGCCGTGTCTTGTTAATTTGAGCCGAATTTGCTGCTGCAAAGCTCCTTTGCTGGGATTATTAGACAGATTATCGATCCGAGTGGCTGTGTTACGATCAAGTGCAGTATGATTGGACCTAGTTAGCTTTTTGTTGTTGCTGTTCGAATGTGAACCTTTTTGATGTGAAGGATAATTTGCGAGGATTAGGTCAAATCAATCAAACGGCTTTGATTCGACACTAATATGTTGTTTTTATTTTGATTAATCGAAACTTTGTGCAGATGACCATTTATTCCATTCTGGAGAATCTTGGAATCATGAGTTAGTATCATAATTGTTATAGATGTTTTGAAGTTTCTTTAAACCGCCGGTTTTGGGAGATTTTCACATATTTAATGTTTCTCAATGTGTCATTTTTAATATCCTGTGACATTTTTGGCAGATTTTGAAACATTGCGCCAGTTTTTTGTCCACGTTAAAATAAATATTTTGACAGTTGTTAACGTTTTAGTGATAGTTGTTAACGTTAGTGAAAGTTGTTAACGTTTTAGTGACTTAGTCACTATTTTGAAGTCGCATTAGGATGAAGCAATCATCGAATCGATATGTGATCATGGTAGGCTTTGGCTATTGAAGGCGTTTTTCTTTTATTTATTTATTTATTTATTTACTTAATACCAGACATATATTGTCCAAATGGTGACTAGACTACTACACTAAACATTAGTACAACAGTTGTCTAAACATGGTAATAAATTTAGAACGTAGCATTTCAACAGATAAATGAGAATCAAACACGGACGACACTCGGTCAAACGCTCGTTGAAGACCGATGATTGCACTATTGGAGCTGTAGTTAGTACGGCGAAAAGGTAGATGCATTGAGGGTACTCTCCGTAGAGTTCTTGATGGGGCGTTTAAATTGATCTGGCGAAGAATGCCCGGACAATCAATCCGTGCTGCCAGCACGTCATAGCACGAGCAGTCTCACGTCGGACTTGAAGGGTGCTAAGGTGGAGAAGTCTTTATGTTTTATCCAGTTAGGCAATTCATTATTTCCATACTAGAATTTTTTTCAGTCTAGAATATCAAGAATGCCATTTTTAAATCATGTATTCGAACACTTGTTATGTTCACTTTGCTTATAATTGTGAGGGTTCCCTTTTTTACCAATTGTTGGTCACTATTTGGTCACTTTTTTCGATTTGTGGTCACTTTTTTCACTAACTCAGTTACTAGAACTTCTATTTTTGACATCGTCATGCGCTACCAGTTCTGAACCAATCATGAGCTCACTTTCGGTAGCTGTAACTGAGCAATTAATGTTGAAAATATTTATAGCATTCAAACGGTTTGTTTGATCGGTATAGTATCTTTTGCAAAGCTGTAAACAATAAGTTTGTTCATTAAAAAAAATGTACACTGTAACAAAACTGAAAAAGATCCATTAAAAGTGAGTTTATTCAAGACATATAGTTTATAGTTAGTCTTGTGTGTTTTATTCTGAAAAGAATTCCTAATGTCTCACGGCATATATTGTTTTCTGGAAAGACAAAATTACTGTCTACAACATTGCTAAAGATGTTATATAAATTAAACCAAATGTTCTGACTTTAATTTGTTTTCTTTTTCCTGGAAATCTAAACTTCTTTGATTTTCATTTCTGCATGATCGGACAGCCAGCAATGTTTAGCTATATTTTTTTTCGAAAAGACAAAATTATTACCTAAAACTCTGCCAAAGACATCATACCTATCAAACATTTTTTTTTATAGCATTTTACATAGCTTTTCGAAAATGAATCGTGATTAAATAAAAAACTACCACAAAATGGTATCTCTTGCTCATAAAAACATCTGTGCAAAGTTTCTACCAAATCAAAACTAATGTGCGAAAATCAATCACAATACAACCAAATACATTCCCTCTACAAGTACGTGTTGTCTGAATGTTCAAAAATAAATATAAAAGCCGAGAAATTATCAACTATCAATGTTTTACTATCTATCCTTGTGTTCTGATGTGTACTTTCGATCAACAATTAATTTCACTGTGTCTGATGTGTGTAAATCGGTTGAGAAGAAAAATTTTACTTACATAGCAGAAGACACAATTATGGGTCACTTTTGGGATTCAAAATTATTTAGTCTATAAACTCGTCAAAATACAGCAAAATATTTTATTCAGTCTTGATGCATTATCATGCAATAAGAATAGCAAATTTAAATCATTCAATCGTATAATTAAGGTTACAACTGATGGACAAAAAATACTATGGCTATTAAAAATTGCTCAGTTTCGTGAGAATGGACTTGTTTTCGTGAAAGTGACCCATAATTGTAGAGGAACTGTACAACTATTTGAATTGAAATACTAAAAACTAAACCAAAGCTGTCTTCTATAGCTGAGAACAGAATGGTATAGTTTCAATCGTATCTGCCAAGTGCCGGTTTTTTGAAGGCATTAGGGGTCGAAAAATGTGTTCATTTCTGTGGTTTTATTTAGAGAATTAACAAAAAATGATTGCAAAAAATAACAAAAATAAGTTTAAAGTCAGGCCAGAATCACCTAGACCAGTAAAACCATAAATAAAAAGTATCCCATTAAACAGCAGCCTACAAACTTGAGAAATGCACTAAAAAAATAGAAAAGGACAAATCAGAACGGGCCAAACAAATGCCTTTATATTTCAGAACAAACCCAAAGACGTATAATCACAAATTATGCTTTGAATGTAGTAAACATTTTAAACTCAAGAGAGAAAAAAACAACACAATAGAATCAAAAATTTACACTAAAAAGATTTTGATTTCTAAAATAGTTGTAAACTGTTCGAAATAACGTCTCTGAACAGAAAACAGACAAAAATTAAAAATTATATAATTTCAATATTAGGAAAACAAGTAAATCTTAAAAAATAATAGAAAACCCACACAAATTGAGCTTAAATTTTCTTTACGCCGTAAAAAATCGACAAACGGACGGCAAAACTAGTTTTCCAAGTCCTACGTTATCCATATCTTCTAGAAAGTTGCTTCGTTTACTGCTGTCCTTCATATGCTTTAATAGAGTTAGTTACAAATTTCGCCGTATAGAGGGCGCCATACCTAACTTTCAAACGTGACTTGCTAGACGAATAGTTTCTTCTGCAAAGTTGTGTAAAATTTGATTACAAAACTGTTTGCTGAATGTCTCAAACCTCTAGAAATTGAGATTTCAGAGCTACAAGACGTTTTCTAAAAAGGCTTTTTAAAAGCAGTTTTTCATCCATATGTTCAACTCTAAGGCCTAAAACATGACTGTATATAATTGAGAGTGACGTGGTAAATCAAGGTGAACAATTTCTAGTGATATATTGGTTTTTATATATAGTATTCATGAATAAAAACTGGAAAAAGGTGTTTTTAAAGGCTTTTTTTATTTGAGTTGAAACTCGAAAAGGCGCTAACGAATCCAAGCTTCTATGAAGCCATCTGATAGAGTTTACCACGTCACTCTCAATTTATATACAGTCATGTTTTTGGCCTTAGAGTTGAACATATGGATGAAAAACTGATTTTTAAAAGCCTTTTTAAAAAACGTCTTTTAGCTCTGAAATCTTAATTTCTAGAGGTTTGAGGTATTCAGCAAACAGTTTTGTAATCGAATTTTACACAACTTTGCAGGAGAAACTTTTCATCTAGCAAGTCACGTGTAAAAGTTAGGTATGGCGCCCTCTATACGGCGAATTTTGTAACTAATTCCATTAAATCACATGAAGGACAGCAGTAAACGAAGCAACTTTCTAGAAGATATGGATAACATAGGACTTGAAAAAATATTTTTGCTGTCCGTTTCTCGATTTGGACACACTGTGCGCCGGAAAAAGGCCGAAAACTGCTATCAAAAAACTCAAATAAACGTCAAAAAACTCTAAAACGTCTCTTCAAAGTAGTCAGAAAGCATACAAAAGTTTATACTGGGATCCCTAAGATCTAGAAGAAGTCGAAAAAAAAATCCTGAATATAACTGTAAGTGACTAGAAGCATGTTGACAAAAAAAAACAAAAATCCAGAAAACGTATGTGAAGGCAAGAAAAAATCGATAATGAAAGCAATTATAAGAGCGGGGGCCTAGTGTGGTTGGAACGTCTCCGCCAACCACGCTCGACGCCTGGGTTCGAATCCCACCGCCGACATAGGTGTCGATGGTTGTGAGGTGGCGTGATCCACTCACAACCAACCCAACTGGTCTAGATTCGATTCTAGCCGACACCGGGAGATTTTCTGAGGCGAAAAATCTCTGGGATCACGCCTTCCATCGCATGAGGAAGTAAAGCCGTTGGCGCCGGTCCGTTGATAAACGGGTCGTGAGTTAGGGTCCTGGGTCCCCGGGCGTCGGTGATTGGCCACAACAGTGGCGGAATTAGACCGACGGAAAATAAGCGAGAATAAAAAAAAAGCAATTAAAAATGTTTAAACCTTTCCTGAACCAAAAAAAATCTAAATGTAGTCCAATGAAGGAAAAGTACTCTTAAAAACAATTGAGACAAAAACGAAAATTAAAATGAAGAATAAAATTTACATGTAATCGACAAATGGAAGTCGATTGTCATTTCCAAAATTTTCATCTATATCATCGCACGCATTGGAACAAATTAAAAAAAATATGGCTCACATAACGCTGCTTAGAGAGCATTAAAAGTAAATAATCTCGAACATATCTCCTACTTTCAGAAGTTAGAAAGGTCTGAAAATTACATGATCAAAATCCAGCCAAAATGCTTATTACGTAAATAGATGGTTGATGGTTTTTGAGATATCTGGAACGTGATGAACCAAGCCGAGACATATGATAGACAAACCGATTTGACACGGTAATAAATTTGATATGTATTATCTACTTTTAGTTGTGTTAAAATGTCAGATTTTGTACCAAATAATCATTTACGAGAAATGTTAATTTTCTCATTCCATTCAAAGAAAATGGCGGCTGAAGCGCATTGAGAGAAAAAAAATTTACGGAATTGCTGCTCTAAGCGAAACAACGTGTCCTGATGTTGACGACTGTCACCGTGAATGATGGCCAAAAACCATCAAAAGTGCAATACTCATTCATGCCAAACGTAGGAACAGCTTGCATCGGTATTGGGAGTTACCTGTCTGTCAATCCATCTCCAACCAAACACAAGGAACCTGAGTTCCTTATGACCATGGAACTTTAGGTGTCGTTTTTTCGTATGTGAACACCTGCTTCTACGGTAAGATAGTAAGGGTTTTCTTCATCGCATCGTGAAAAATGGATTCATTACAGCATTGAAAAAGTCATGGGGACTACCCAGTCATGCTTCTACGTCATCGGTTCGGCCTACACAGTGTGAACTGTGTACTGTACTAGTACTGCCACGGCCACAATACGAGCATAGGCAAGAAAAAGTGATTCTATTGCACGACGACGTTCGGCCTCATATTGCCAAAGTCGTTAAAAAATACATAGAAACCCTCAAATGGGAAGTCCTACTTTGCATACCAGATATTGCGCCGTCCGATTATTAATCGTTCCGTTCTGCATATGGTCTGGCTGATCAGGCAGTTCTATTCATATGAAGACATCAAAAAATGACTTGATTCGTGGATAGCCTCAGATACTTTTATCGTAACGGTATTCGAGTTCTGCCAGAAAAATGAAACAAAGTTATAACTAGCGATGGGTAATACTTTGAATGGTTTATAGGTTACTAATTTTTATTAAAAATTTGTTTCATTTTTAATTAAAAAAGTAGGAGGGGGTATCCAAGTCACGACCGCAAAGTTGACGTAGGACTACGATAGTTTCATATTTCATTTTGAGACTACAGGCTATGTTTGATTTGAGCTCGTTTTACTTTTGACACGGTTCGATAAATCACGGAGTGATTATGTTCAATCATATTTTTGAAATTATTTGTTTTTTTTTTACCAATTTAATCCTCCAACAGAAAGGTATTTTGATTCTCAGTACTAAAAACCGTACTTTGTTCCTAATCACTCGGGTGGTCAGATCAAGTATCTAGGTCGTCATAGACCACATGCGGACCTATCCCCGTTGAGTTCTAGTTACTCGCAAATTATTGAGCTTAAATTCATCAAGCGAGGCCTCTAACGACTTAGAAAAACTAGTTCAATAATGCCCATATCTTCTGTTAAGGTCGTCATAGGTCACTTAAAAAGTAAAAAAGTCATGAAAAGAGATCCGATCCCGAGATTGTTGGCATGGTTCGATTTTGGCAACAGAAAATTTTTTGGCGTGTTGGCGAAATCGAACAGGGCTCTGTATTTTGATTATTTATTTACACCGTTGTATTTTAGAAGCGAAAGTAATCTCTTTAACATTGATGAATACCTTTTATCCTAATACAGTCGATTTTCTTCAATACTCGAAAAAGCCCCCTTTTATAGAGATTTTAATTAAGTACGATTGAGTAGAAAGAAGAGCCGTTTCGCCCACCCCTTTGAACACGTTAACATTTAATTCAGGTCAATTTAAACCAGAAAAAAGTTTTTTCAGTTTCAAGATTTCAAAAAACTGCGAAATTTGTATTATCTTCTAAAAGAATCTGGGCTAGAATGACAAACAACATTAGCCTCAGCATTTTTTGTTTGCATAGTGTTGCTCAATTACAAGTAAGGTTATGGGAGGTATAATTTTCTTGCAGATACGGATGCAGAAAAAAAATGATTTGAAGAATACAAATTTAAATGTAGAAACCCTAATATCAAGATGAAATGAATTTGGTTTTTCTCTATACCGCAACCGCGGGATGCAACTAGGATTATCATATTGAATTAAATTCGTTTGGCTTGAAAAATATAATCATCAGTACAGCTCTTTAAACTGCTCTTTAAACTGCCTGCCCCTCCAAAAAACTGTATGAAACCATTTTGGTTTTCTATTTTTTTAATAACCTTTATTTAGTTATTTAAATAAATATGAGAAAAACAGAGTGTAGAGTTCTAAAATAAACAACGAATTTTATTTGTACATTGCACCAAATTCATAAACCCTGCTATCTGCCTCTATCGTCACGTACAGAATTTTGTTCTCTCCGAGAGCTCAGCGAAATGTGCGGCACCTTCTGATATTTGCTTCTGTACGGAACGAAAAGAAGAAGAAGACCATTTAAACGAAATTCGATCGTCTTCCCGATCGCAACACGATACCTACGCGTTAGCCCAACGCGCCCCACTGTGCGTCTTCACTTGGCTTGGCCGCACACAAATGAATACCGAGTTCTACTGCACTGATAGACGACGAGTGAAAAGCGCTCTACTCAAACATGGCTTGGTGTAGTACTGTTGTCTATGCCAGTATGTTTTCCTTCAAGACATCAGTTTTAATAATATTCTAACAGCAGATCGTTAAACTGTCTGATAAAGGAGGTGGTTACGAACTCCCCGAAAAAGCTTCACCTTCAAGACATCAAAATAGTCTAGGCTCAGGGAAGCAAACATTAGTTGACCTATTGGGACGGGGAGATTCCGTCAATTTTTTTTGCCACTGACAGTCTTGTCCACTTACTCATCTTTGTGCATTTTTCAACACATAAATTGCTTCACATCAATTTGTTAGTAGGCATTGTGATGAGCAAATAAAAAAGCACAACGTTCTTGAGCGGTGCCTATGCGCGTAGAGAGTGTGGAATATAACTACACATATGAGTAGGCGAGCCAAAGCTGCGTGCTGTTGAGAAAATTAACTGTGTCTGGGCTAAATTTATCATAGACCTGCACCGTGATAGTAAAAAAACTCAGTGAGCATAACACAGTGAGCATAGCGCAGAGCCTTACGTAGACGCTACAGAACAGGTTATTAAGGAAACAGCCAGCAAAGTTTTCAACCAGCTAAAATTTTCATCAAAGTGCCCTTATCAATGAGCCATACATGTGCGCTATCTATATTTTATCAGTTGTAATCGAGAAAGTCTCTCTGCGAGAGCTTTATGCGCTTGCTCTTCACAATACAAGCTTTCTGATGTTCGGGTTTGGCTTTCTTTACACAGTGTGCATTTGCTTCCAGCGCACTAAAAAAATAATCAACTCATCCGTTTTTTTCAACATGCTTCTGTGTTCTGTGCAAATTATATGAGCCTCTTTGTTACACACGATGAGTATGCCAAGACTGGCCACTGATATAGAGTATATCGCAGCAGGCAGTTGGTGTCTACTCATGAAGATTGATTGGTACATTGTCGGTGAAAATCCGACCTTGAAACTTTTATTCAATTTTCACTGTTAAGCAAAGAAGTGATAATAATAACTAAAGTATCAAAAAATTGTCCATCATTTTATCAATCCAACGATATATTGACTATTGTGATCCATCATGTGGTTACATCAGTATTACCGTCTGAAATTTTTCTTTCCAAAGTCACACTTTGGTTTTAGTTTTCGCAGAATGTATTCCGTTATGATGCGGTAAAACGTAGTCCTACGTCAAAAAAAAAAAAACGGGAAAATTTAGTTGCGCATCCTATATCTTTTCGAAAATTTTTAGCACAAAAAAGTCTAATCTATGATTTTGATTTAGTTAGATTATTAATCACATTTTTATCAAGTACTTGTTGGTCTAGAAATTGGCAGTTTTCCAAAAGTGGTGTTCAGACAAATTATCTCTACAAACGGTAGAAAGTCGCTTTTCCAGGCTCGACGACTTCAAGTCTGTTATTTATAATTTTTCGATTACGATCGAAAAAAGAGAGCTGAAAAAGTAATGAGCTCAACCATGTGATAAGCTTCTAAAATCATAATGTAATAGCATTCGATTGTCAGTTATGCTTATATAATGGCATAAGAAAGAACTTTTGTGATGTCCGCCCGTATGATTTTTTTTTGTTAACTAATCGGCAGTAAAAGTAAATATAGATCATCATTAGTTAAAGTGACAACATCAAACGAAGCATTAGGGCATCTTCAGCTGTGGTCCAAATCGTTGTTTTGTTCTATTTTTTTTTGGAACAAACTCAAATTCACTGCTGCACAGGTGGTGTAAATTTTGTTTTATATCAGATCTAAATTGAAAAAAATTGAAACTGGTATACGTTATAGGTGGGTAAAATGTCATATTTTAATTGAATACCTCATTTTTAGCTATTTCCATGTAAGCGTTTTGCGAGTGTTGGATTTTTTATGACAATTCACAATTCATTTTTGTGGCTTTTCTGAAGAAGAAAATGAACAGGTTTGTCGTTTTTGGCTTCAAGGAAACCGACCAGAAAAAGGGGGAATTCTGGAAGACCATAACCGTAGGTTCAACTACTTGGTTTGCAACCATCAGCCCCAGGATGACAAATATGTTGGCTATTGGTTAATCGCCTTAATTGTAGTGGGACTAGAGGAGACCTTAAGAAGCCAGAAAAATGTTCCTCGAAGACACTAACCTGAAATGTTCAAAATGCAGGCTTGTTTCAATATCCTCAAAACCCAACCCAAGTTTGAAGAACTGCAAGATTTTGAAATATTGATGAGATGAAAACGGAAGACGAACACCTACGGGATCAAATATTTTTCGCTATCCTCTGAAGCCCAACTTGTAGCAGAAGTTTTTCGATCATACTAATCCATCCTGAGAAATGTCACTGACGCTCGGGTCAAACCGTCAAATCCATAAAGTCTTGTGGATATAAAGTGTCTTGCCAAAGTAATCGTTTAATGTGCGTAAAAATTATCTAATTTCCGTTTGTTAAGTATTGAGTGGTTTTTATTATAACAAGTCTCATAAACTGACAGCATGGGGTATTGAATTGTTGACAGTGTGACAGATGTCAGCGGTTTGAAACAACAAGATATACAACGCCGGTGCGGAGAACGAAAAGTTGGTCTATATTAGCTGGTTCTATTCTGGTTTCGCTGGTGTATATCTAGTATAAAGTTGTTTCAAAAATAGACAACCGCTGAAGATGCCCTTACGAATATCAAATCTCTCAACAGACTTACTGTTTCGAAACCTGCGCCATTCAATGCCAAACAACATTTCGAAGCGTACCCAAGCCCAAGCCACAAACGGTTGGTTGGTTAACAGGTTTGATTTCGATTCCGGGTCCGGCAGCGACGGCGGCCCCTTCCAAAGGGTTAAAGGTTTTTTCGCTCTGACGCGAAAACATTTCGGTACGCTGAATCATCCGCGAAACTTGTTACCTAAAAGCCGCTCCGATAATCCCCCTTGACCTGCGCGTCGTCGTCGTCGTCGTCGCCTTTCCCTTCTTCGCGGCTCGATGGCGAAGGGGACACGCAAACAGACCCAAACTGAAAACCTGATCGGAACAATCCTACCGACCACCGTAGTCAATATGGCCCAAGGCCTGGCTCTCGAGATGCTGCCCGGCTGTAGATCTGTACCAGTAGAAGGGGACCAGAAGAGGCACGATGCGACGATTGCTGCATGGTGAATCTTGCTGTATGGTAGGTATGTCGTGTCGAACGAGGTGACGGTGGTAGTCCAAGATCTGGTTTCGAAGATCGCGAAGAGGTGTGCCATGGGATCTACGCCGTATCCTACCGAAGGTGGCGACGGTGGCGGCAGACAGGTAGGGCGCAGAATTCGATACTGATAAAAGGCCGAAGAGCAAAAAGCTGCCACAGCGCGCAAAAATTTCTCATGTGGCGTTCCGTGTGTTTGTGTGTTGAAGTTAGCACACTGTGTGTGCAGATTTGGCTCTCGGTTGTTATGCTGCCGCAGGATTTTATGTATGCGAGTGGCGATTCTACGCCGTCGCCGCTTTTGGACACACCACAGTTACGAGCGCGGTCGTGAGACGTGTTTTCTCAGGGAATGCTATGCTGTTATAAACTTTTTTTATTGAGATTTTTTTTCCCTGAACCCGGTGACTTTGATATTGCTTGTTGATTTCTCGAAAACTGAGCCACACACGCAGTCGGCCGTTTATAATTAATGTGTTTTAAAATTATGTTTGATTTTTAAAAGGGTTAAATTAGACTGAAGCAATTGAAATATTTACTGAAGTAATGCAAATATAAATTTGTATGATGTAGAGATTATGCTTCTTCTTAGTGATACATCAAACAGTAATTTTAGCATGAATTCGCTTGGTTAAGGCACAAGAAAATAAGTTTCCATTGCATGTTTTGCTCATTTTAGTAAGTAATATAAAAATTCAGATCCCGCACAAACATACTCACTCCGCACTTTTTATGGCACTCCATTACACGGAGACTACGGGCCTTGTGGATGCCGCACACTGTCCAGCAGCATCCAAGCCCAGCCGGGTAGAACGAATTCTATGCGGACGCAGTAAGAAAACCAACGGACGGAAAATTATTGCAATCATGATAGATGATCACGACCGTGCGGATGCGATAACAGACCCCTTGGATCGCACTGCTTTGCGAACCGTCGTCGGTTCACTACAGGAGGAAGCCGTCATCCTTTTCTCATTACTGCAGTATGGCTCAGTGGCAGGCAGCCGACCGGAGGAAGCAAAATACCCCAAACCGAGCGACGACGATGATGGCACTTTAGAAGAGCGGCATTCGCGGCAGCCGTTTTGGTCTCAAACTCATGTGAAAACCAATACCGAGCCGTGCATCTCACTACCTCATTTCAGGCATCATACGGCCACTGTGAAACACGTGGTGTACCCCCGAGCTATCTTTCTCTGCCCCTGAACCTTCCTCAGGAACCCACCCGTGGTTGCTTGATTTGTTTTGAAAACGGGCGGATGATGTTGACGTGAAGTCCGGCACCGCTGGATTGTGTCATCTTAACGGTAGTGGCCATAGAGATTTCCTAGTGGAGATTTCTCTTTTTCTCAAGAGGCACAGTTTACATACCGGACAAACTTTACGGCATTTTCGAAACTTTTGACGCGCTGAACACGCACCACTAATTGACAACGGTTTCGTCAACCTCTCCGATACGGATATATTTTGCGTTGAATTAACTGGCTTGAAAGTTAGCACACCGGAAGAAAAAGTATCGATGCATACAAATTCAACTAAACTGGAACTCCAATGAGAAAAGATTTCTCTTGTTTTTTTTTGTTTGAATTACGTGGGTAGTGGAACAAAGGTAAGAGCACCCGGCTGGCCGATGGCACTCAACTGTCTGCATTTACGCAATTTTTACGCAATGCATTGTAGGTAACGAATTGATTGGATTCGGTACCTTTAATACTGAATGCGTTTTGTTTTTTTTTTTCTGCTGAAGGTGAGATGCTTCGATTGCCTAACTATTTTCGGAGAAACTAATGAGGAGAAGTAAGCTGTTCGCCCACTTTGCTGGAGGCGAGAGTTTTAAGTCAACATTAATGAGTACAGTCGACTGGCCGAAAAAAGACGTTGAGTGCGAGATTTTTGATGGTACCTGTAGTGGGTTATATTGTGTGGGTGGACTAAGAAATCGAATTAGTCACTCAATATGAGCTGTCATAGTCAATATTAGGTTTGGGGAAAGGTCTGTTTGTAGGCTTGAAATAATGTAATGTTTTGAGGCAACTGGTAAACTAAATTAGAATTCAAATAATATGAAATGTTGGTTTGAGTGTAAGTTTTCACTAATTTCTAACTATTTTTTTGTACATTTAAAAAAACTAAACCCTTGAAATTTACATTCCTTCAAGTTAAATTCCAGAAAAATCACGCACAGTTGAACAGATTCCTCTCCAGGCAATTATAATTGTCGATACTTGGCAGGGTAACTAACGAGGCTCGGTAAAGAACAACAGTAAATTCTATATAAAGGGTGGAACGACCAAAAGGTACATAACTTCAACGTAGCATTAATCCCATAATCGATTGTTTGAAAAAAAAAAAATAAAGAAAACATCTATTTTTGTTGGCATAGGTGTGTAGGATGAAGTGCCTACTTTGTTTTCGTCACACTCTTCAGTTGTCAAAACGGCCTCCACGCAACAGGATTGGTGTATAAAAGTTTTGCGCATCAAAAATTTCCGCTTTTGTTTGCGACTTGCCTCAAACGACGGTGCGGTAAGGGGCAAGGTAGCAGAGATATTTAAAAACATTAAATTGTCGAGCAGCATTTTTGTAACAACTGGCACCATCAACCAGGAAGTTTACGTCAACGACTGCCTCAAAAAATGACTCCTGCTGTTCCTGCAGCAGCACAGGGTTCCGTTGTGTTTTGGCCGGTTTTGACCTCATGCCACTACGGCGGAAAGGCCCTGGAGTGGTTTGCGGCTACAACGTCCAATTCGTGCCTTAGGATAAGAATCCGCCTGACACCCCAGAGCTTCGCCCGATCGAACAATACTGGGCCATCATATAGCGGAACTTACGCAAGACAAAACAATCGTAGGACGCGAGCAGCAATTTAAGGCGAACTGACGTGTATCAGCTGAGGAGGTCGACAAATCGACTGTACAAAACCATTATTTGATTATATTATTTTGCCTTAGCACTCGTTCCACCCTTCATAAGCGTGTAGAGGAAAAGGTAAAAGTATAAAAATCCATTACTCACCACCGTGACAAAGCAACCTTCATTTCTATTACAGTCGATAAAGCTGCAGAGGTAAACTTTGTCTCTGGCAACACTTCCTTCTTTCCTTCCACAACTGACCGTAAGGACGTAGCTGGCGCCGTTATCGATCTATACATTGAAGATGGTATATTTAACCCAAAATAGCCATCTGAAGGGTGTTCTTTGTGCAACTTCTCTGGCTCAGATTCATCAGAGTGTAAAATTAGATATATCAGTCATTAATGCTGCAAGTGTCAATCATCTATTTTTATCAGATCAGGGAGATATTTACAGTTTTGAAAACAGATATCAGGAGGACATAAATGTGATCTTCTGAGAAAGCTCTCTTTTATTTATTTTATTGTTTGATTGTATTGTTTAATTCACAGTGGTTACCTTACGAGTTTCCATTCAGCTTGTATAATAGGGGTGAGATTTTTTTTTGCTTAATTATCAAAATTGCTGGTGCCAATTATAAGAAATATAATAACCACGCACGCACGAACCTTCTTTTGACTTCTGATGGGCGCATCTAGTTTTTTACTGTTTTTTTGAAACGTTTCTTTTACTTTGAAATCCGCATTTTCCGAATTTGCTTCCATTTGCTGGATTAGTTCTTGATTTGAAGAAAATTGTGCTTCATTTGTGTGGAAGTCGTCCCTTCCAGAAGAGAGAGGAGTGTAGAACCCCAAATAAAATGAAAACATCTATTTTTGTTGGCATCGGTGTGTAGAATGAAGTGCCTACTTTGTTTTCGTCACACTGTTCAGTTGTCAAAATGACCTCCACGCAACAGGATTGGCGTTTAAAAGTTGTGCTTCATTTGTATGGAAGCCCTCCCTTCCAGAAGAGAGAGGAGCGTAGAACCCCGAAAACCCCTCCCAAAAACCTTCACATGTCAAATTTGATTCCATCTGCTTGATTAGTTCTCGAGTTATACAAAAAAATGTGTTTTATTTGAATGGGAGCCCTCCTTTCCAGAGAAGGGAGGGGTGTCGAACCACCATTGAAATATTTTTTGCCTCCAAAAACTTCCACATGTCAAATTTGGTTCCATTTACTTGATTAGTTCTCGAGAAATGCAAAAATTTAGGTTTCATTCATATGGTAACCCTCTCTTCTACAGGAGTGAGGGGTGTCAAACTACCACAGGGATATTTCTTGCTCCCGTGAACCAGCACATGCGAAATTTGGTTTTATTTGCTTAATTAGTTCTCCAGTTTTGCAAAAATTCGTGTTTCATTTGTGTAGGAGCTCTCCTTCCAGAAGAGGTAAGGGTCTCAAACTATCATAAGAACCTTTCCCGGTTCCAAAAACCCCTACTTACAAATTTTCACGCCGATCAGTTCAGTCATTTCCAAGTCTATATGAAGTAGACAGACAGACAAATCTCCATTTTTGTATGATAGATTCAGTTTACAGTTTTATTTCTTCTTTTCCATCAGCATGAATCATTTTCCATCAGCATGAATCATTAAAGACTTCTCACGAAAATCAACTAAGGAAGGAAAGAAAAAAAGGGAAAAAATAAAACGATAAGAGGGAGGAATTTACTAAATTAACCACACACACTTGAGATTGGGCCCAACAAAATTCTTATTGTTTGTTGGTTTAACTCGGTTGTAAATATGAAAATATAATAACATTTGTATTTCTCTCATTCAAACCACACACATTTGTGCGCGGCCCTAACAGCCTTCTTATGGAATACTGATTTAAATCGGGTTCACATCGTGTATAACACAATGACATATGAGCACACTCCAATCTCCTTTCTCACTCTCTGTTTGTGTCTTATTGGAATCAACCACGCACGCACACTCGTGCGTGGCCCCAACAGCATTCTTACTGTCTGTTGGTCTAAAGCGGTACCTAATACAAATATGCTAATCAGGGAATAAACCGGAAATAGCTTAATAGAGACGGATATAAAACATGTGCGATCGGCTTACTTATCAAGGTGTATCTTGATCTAATTTTCCCTTCTCTACTGACAAAAATCTCTTTCCTGTGATATTTGTGAACATGCAGAAGTTTATACGGTCAAAAATCACTCTAACACCTCTAACACCTCTTGCGTCTCTCCGCCTTATAACAAGAATGTAATTAACTCATTAACCGACGCCGTTAATGAGCAAATATTGAGTCACATAAACTTGTAAAACGAGAATTGTCGGTCCTTTGTTGTCCCATTCAGTTGATTCAATGTGCAATTTTGATCAATCATCTTCATTTTCTTCAATTTGACTCAGCTTTCCAATCAAAACTCGCCATTCTGGTTCAAAAGTTACGTCGGATATCGATATCTGATCTCCGGTATTGAATTTCAAAATGTCGTCGGATACAGATTCCTGGCTGCTAGGTGTGATCCTGATTACAGCAATACCGCAAACCGGGGTGATTTTGACACTCTTTTTTGAATTTTTAGTAAAAAAGTGATCGTAGTGCTTGGGATATGTCGTAATCTCAACTAATTGTGTTCGGATATGTCTACATTGCTACTATTCATGCATTTCCTGCTATTTAGTTGCATTTTTATTGCATAAGAACAATCGGTTCAAGCAAATTTAAAACAACAAGCTGCTTCGTAAGCTAAACAAATATCATAACAACGATTTTCATTATAATTATTGCATTTTTATCTTCAAAGGCAAAGTTGAGTCCCAATAATCTCAACAGCGTATTACACATTTTATTTTTCACAACAACCTAAGACGTCACATAATATGCAACATTGTACAATTGGATAAGCCATATTCCACGTGGGTTATGTTTTGATAGTTTTAGACCACCTTCTCTCTTCGTTCCAGTGCGGATAAAAGCCATTTTCTCCAGCAAAATTCTTCGAAAATTACAGTCAATCATTTTAAATTTTCACTTCCAATGATCGCAGCACTCTTTCAGATACACTAGATTTTCGTCCTAGTAACGTGCTGTTATACTCAGATGAAATAGATCGCGCGCATCGTTCACGGTTACGGGATAAAATTTGACGACACATCCAGCCAAATGATCTTCACTTCAAAGCGAAAAAGAAAAACAAACAGTCCACTCAAACAAAATGAACCTCACCGAAACACTTTTTCACTGACACTGTCCGATGCCTTGACAATCTTCGTTAACTGATAAACTGATTTTGTTGTCTTGCTTCTATCGCATGAAATATAATGAGGTGTTTTGACAGTTCACTTCCATGCAAAAAGCGGGAAGGGAGAACTCTGAAAGGATCGTAAAAAAATAACGTTTATGGATGCTTTTTTCCGCTTTCACTCAAGAGTGTCAACAAATATCAACCCTGCTTCGTTCTATTAAATTTATATGAATCTTGGCCAACATAAACTGTTCACGTAACATGCGAATGACCCCCAAATTGCTTTCCATATTTATGAATTCATCTAAGTCGTTTTAGACTGTTTAATTTTGTTAAAGCAGCATAGCTTTACTTCAAATTAATCAAAATTAAGTGATCAAAGTCACCCCGGGATAATGACGACTGATGTACAAATTTTAGAGCATGTCCAAAAACAGCAGAATTGTTGCCAAACTTTTGAAGTAGTGACTGGATCTTGCTCAATGCATGCCAGTTCTCATTTCAAAAATATCAAACAATTTTGTGTTCAGTGTTTTTGAAAATATGTAAGATACATTCAAAAAGGTGATCAAAATCACCTCAGTATACAGTATACTGGGATTGTTCGAATATTTTCCACAATTTTTATTTTATTTAAAAATTGAGTCTCGTCTATAGACGTCATTTGATTGCGATTACGAAAATACCTATTTTTTCTACGGATTTTTAGAAACTGAAAGTCGCCATCTCTAATTTAAAGATGGCGTCAGGCATTCCTTGCGTCTGTTAGTTTTTTTTTGAACTGGCAGTCGTCATCTTGAATTGAAAAACAACATCGAATATTATCGTTTGGTCTTCGGACATTATACTGATTTCAAGAATCTTAAAATGTCATCGAACACTTAATGACTGTCTCTAGACGTGATCCTTGATCTTTTTCAATTCAAATTCAAAGACGACTGTAACATGAAATTCCAAGGAAAATACGGTGGATCAAAACGCATTTATATATTTTTGTGTCCGACGATTCAGCCTTTGGACTTGGTCATCCTCAGCGGATATAAAGTTGTACCGTTTTTCATTCAGCGTACAAAGCTTTACGATAGGTTGTCATATCTATCAATAGGTTCTTCTTCAAAGTATTAAATCAACTACAACTTTATATACCCTGAGGAAGGCCAAATCCAAAGGCTGAAACGTCGGCTATAAAACAGTAGCAGCGTTTTGATTTACCGTTAAGTCTTATTTATGCATCTATCCAGTTAGATCATAGTTCATAGATTCATAGTTTACATAGTTCTTCATAGTATTGATTTTTTGAAAACACTTTATCATTCTTTTTAAACATCTGTAAGAAATTTAACGCTTAAAACTTGCCAGAAGCTTTGCTGAAATTTTATGGTACTCATTTTTAAGAAAAATCTATCTTAAAAATCTTTAAAACCATTTTTTTCATAGAAGAAAACATTAAAAAGTTCAAATTTTGAAGATGGTCTCATGAGGGATTAATATGAATTCGTCGAACAAACTGTGATTGGCTCTACGGAAGCAATAGTCATTTGTTAATAAACAGTAAAAAAACCTTTATGCCACGAAACACTTAACTTGGCAATATAATTCTTAATTATAACCTTAAATGTGTGTGAAGATTTAGCTATTATATTCAACGAACATAACATAAATTGCTTAATGTAAATAAACTAACTTCACCAGTAGCCAAATAAGCTAAGAAAAGAAATGTAAATCTAATTTAATAATTGTTATAATTGTTGTAGATTTTTTATGGTTTGAGTGGGTTCTGATTGAGCTCATGATTAAAATATGGAGTTTTATGCGAACCTTGGGAACTGTTCTTGAGCGCTTTCTGTAGAACAAGGAAGCTATCTTGATGTCATGAGGGATTTATGGCTGTTTTGTCGCAGTTTGAGAGTATAGCAAGCTTTATGCCCGCTTTTAAGGAACAAGCAATTAAAACTTTTTCGAGTACATCGTAAAATTGATACTGTTACTTGAAGTATTTGATCTCTGGACGTTATCCGGAGTTCGAAAATTTTCATACTGCAGGGTATTTGATCGATTTTGTGGGTTTACAGAAGGTAGTGGTCGCCATCTCGAATTTCAAAATGGCATTGGACATTTATCATCAATTTGTAATTGTCATCCTGGTTCAGGAGCTATAATATATAATATATAATATATAATATATGATATATAATATTTAATATATAATATATAATATATAATATATAATATATAATATATAATATATAATATATAATATATAATATATAATATATAATATATAATATATAATATATAATATATAATATATAATATATAATATATAATATATAATATATAATATATAATATATAATATATAATATATAATATATAATATATAATATTTAATATATAATATATAATATATAGTATATAATATATAGGTTTTTATGGTTTTCAAAATTTTGAACAGCTTGCAGGGAACTGTAACTGGCCGTATTAGATTTAAAAATTGCATGACTGTGAGCCTGAAAATATTCGTTATGATGCTCATCCAGAATGTTATCATAATTAGAGATGCACCGAATAATAGGGCTGGGAAAAAATTATTTTCGAAAATTACCGTATATTCGGACTATCGAATAATGATTTAAACTAGACCTTGTCTAGGGTAATCCACTTTAATTCATGAGTAATTTGGTTTTTATTTTATTTTTTTTTATTTAATCATCATGTTCTGTTGAATATGCGGCCGTCCGTTGGGCCGAATATTCGGCTGAATATTCGGCTGAACAGACGGCGAAACAAGATGATGAGATGAAAAAAAATTAAAAACCAAACCATTCTTGACTTAATGTGACTTACCCTAGACAAGCTCAAGTTGAAACCATTATTCTGTAAACTGAAAATTCGGTACTTTTCACAAAAAAAATTTCCCCAGCCCTATTATTCGGTGCAACGCTTATCATAAGGCGCGAATAATTTTTACTTCCTTATCAATTGGAATCTTCTCCCTTTCTAATACAACTTTGTAATACATCTTCTTTGTATAAGAAACAGGTAAAAGGTAAGGTTGGTTATAGTTTAAGTTTGCTTGATTATCATTATCAATTGCTTGAGAAATTTGATTCTGTTCTCAATGGGAAATGCTTTTCTCTTGGTTTTGCTACAAGTATGTTGTTGGTGATGGCATGAAGTTTAAAGCTCTTACTCTTTACCGACAGGCGACAAAACATGTTTTAACATTTGTTTTTTTTTTTGTGTGGACCCCACTGCGACCAGTAGTTGTTTGATCTATTGTGGCATTGTCCGGACGTTTTTGCTGTTTGCACATTTCTGTTTTTTTGTTTTACCATTTTGCAGTGCTACTTATTGAGAAGTAACCTGCTCCGTGTTATAGTGCTTTTAGTCTTCTCCTTCAGACTTAGTAACCTACTACCTTCCTTATCGACCTTATCATATCCTCCTGCAAGCTATCACTCTAAAAGCATATAACGTGCTATAGTCTATGATATTATCGAAGCTTTAGACGAGAGGTTATTAAATCTGGAGAGAAGATTTTTGTGTGGAAGAGCCTGAGAATAAACCCATACTTAAAGTCCTTTTTGCGAACGAATGGTTTGGTTCTACTAAGATTCGAACCTATCACCATTCGCTTGTCAAAGCGGACTCTGTAACCTTGCGGCTACGAAGCTCGACTAACATCTGTTAAAATCGATAACAAATTGTAATGATTACGAAAAAGTTATTTTACGGTTATTGTTTACTTTTGTTCAAATATACCAACTTTCTGTTGCTTATTATCCGTTATCTAGAGTCAGGTTCATTAAACTGCCAAAAAAAGGCCGCTTATCGTTATTTTATTTTATCAACACGATAAACAACCTGCCCCACATTTAACAGGCGTTGGATGTATTTTTTTGTGTTTATTTTTCGCAAGCATTCTTTTGTTCGCTCGAATTTGCCAGCATGAAGTATTTCCGAAACGGCAAAGTTTCAGCAGATATTTTATTGGCCATCGTAAAAATCACCGTTGCAAAGATCCAATCAAATTCCGTTGAGCTTCCATCGCTGGCTGCGTGAAATCAGAACGAATGACCTCAAGTCGGTACTTTTACTAACAAAAATTGTATACGCACTTTTTCATATTTGAACCCGAAAATAATTCGATATTCATAATATAGTGTTAGTGTCTATAGTGTTAAAACTCCAATTAAAACTCCAAGGGATCACCTTAATTGAATTCAATCAGTCTATCAGAAGGAGAAAAGTCCCCCTAGTTCGTTGGTCGTGTGTAGCGGATCTCGAGAGCCACAGATAAACTATGATTGAAAACAGAACACCAAACAGTGATCAAAAATCGTATAGATTTGTAATGCATATAATAAAAACAATTAACATATTATCGTTTATTAAAACCATTCACTTTTCAATTTTCATAGCTACATTAATTACTTTGGAGGGTAAAAATATAGCATGACTAGTTTAATGACAGAAAAATGTTTTTCAATCAATTTAAATACAGTTTCGCATCGGAACAGAATACATTCACCATAAAAATTTCTATCTAGAGGTAAACAGATAAATCGCCGGACACGGCGTAGTTAGAGCTCGGCTGACTGTTATGCAACAACGGCGGGCGAAATATATCGGTTCTTTTTTGAATTCCAACCTGGCTCCAACAACAACAACGCTGGTAGCGCCACTCACACACAGCAAACGCGCGCTAAAGCGCGAGTGAATGGAGTGAGGCAAAGCGCGCAAAATCAAGTTTTTCCTTTCTCCCGGCGTCCCTTCGCAGGGTCTCCCGCCGGAGGACGGGAAAAGTTTCAAGTTCCGACCGGGTCAGCTTTCGTTAAGTTCGAATTGCAACAAGCATGTAGTTTTTTCGTCTTCTCTTTTCTCAATGTCTTGTTTTCTTGTCTCCCTCTTTTTTCTTCCAGATTTGCTTCGAGTTCAAATTTAAAGACTCCAACGACTTTTTTGGCACGCCAGCGTGACGACGCTCTACATCGGCAGCAGTGAGTTGGTTTTCGAGTGCTGGTCAGAACCGGTGCTGTGGATACACGGACGAACGTCGACGACTGCCAGCAAGGTGCCACGGTTAGTGCTCTGGGTGTGCTGGGTTAAATCGGACAGGGAAACTTTCGCTGTGTGTGCAGGCAGTGCGCGAGAAGCTCTTCCCGGCTGGAATGGATTCGATATCCACCGGGGGTTCAAAAGTGCGGAAGATAATAAACCATAATGGTATGAAGTGATAAAAAATTACTTTACCAACAGTGAGTAACTTAATAGGAGCGGAAAATGACAAGCTCCGATGAGTGAGCTAAAGATAAAGTGCCGCAGAGAAAGATGACAGAATAGCTTTTCGGGATAAGCGAAGGTTGAAGATGATAAGAAAGCTATTTGTGAGCCTTCTTCGCGCAGGCAGTGTAGTATAGAGAATGTGATGATCGAGAAGAAAAAGCGACGTTTCGGTAGAAGCCATAGAAAAAAGATGTGGCATTTCAATCTATTCATTTAAGTGCCTTTAGACGACCACATTAAGGCTGAGAGTGAATGTGAAGTTTGTTTTTTTTCTTTCTGCTGTTCATGTGCCTTACAACTTACGACAGTAGTGCAATCGATATACGCATAAAGAAGGGGAATGCCTTACTAGCAAAGTGAAGTTAAGTAATTAACGTGCCTTGAAAAAAAGCAACGACAACAGTAGTCAACCGCAAAGCGACAAGAACGTCGTCCAACAAATTCCGCTTCCACAACACACAGCATTCCCGTAGTCATGTCAACAAATAGTAATAACCTGAAGCTATCTGGAAATATTATCGGTCTGACAAGCAACAAACAGCCCCAATTACAGAAAACCAAACTGAAGCAACCACCGCCGGTTTCCTCGGTGGCAGCCAGCAGTGCACAGCAAAGTTCGACAGTTACAGGTTCTGCGGTGGTGAACGGTGGAACGAAGCCAGTTTCGACTCAGCAGCAAGTGCTCCAGAAGCAGGTGTCACAGCAGTCGCAGCAAGCGGGCTCCCATATTCCGCCACGGTATCAGCCGCCCCCACAGCCCCCGGGAGGCATTCTGAAGCACATTGGTCACAACGGGGGTGTGCCACCTTTGGCCCGATCATCCACAGTTCCTATCATAGCGTACCCGTCAGAACTGAACGGAGGCGCACACCATCACGTCAAATTTCCCCCGGAAATCCCAAAATCAAGTGGTCTATATCTGCCGGAGAATCTCAAACATCAGTTGAACCCTTCCCGGCTGGCGATTCCTCGATCGCACCTTCGGTTCTCCAACCAACACCACCTGCCTTCTAGTGTCCATCAGCCGAGTCACCTCCAACAACCTACCCTCCATCTTCCACCTCCACATCCACGGCTTAGTTCCGAGTCATCCTCCGAGGACCAGACAACCACCAGCTCTACTCGTTCCCTTCAGCAACACCTTGGTTCCAAACAGCAACAGCCATCCCCGCAACCTAACGGGCAACAACCGTCTCAATCCCACCAGGGTCACATCCAACAAACAACTGCTATAGTTCACCACCACCAACCTCCCAGCCAGCAACAGCAGGCTCCTCCCGTTCCACCGCCTTCCGTTTCCAGCAACGGCCAACATCAACAGCAACACCCAAATCAACATCATCATCAGCAGCAGCAACAGCATCAACAACAACAACAGCAGCAACAACAGCAACAACAACAACAGCAGCAGGAGATGCTGAAATTCGTCCGGAAGGCCGAGTCGGAGACCTCATCGACACCAACCTCGTCCAGTGGCGGCCGGATATCGTCCATCGAGCAGAATCGACACTTTCAGGTAGGTGCAGGGTTCGGGATATCACTCCGTCATGAAACAGGTTTTAAAATCCGCTTCGCCCCGGGCTGCCACAAGACGGTGCGGGGTGACGTGACTGGTTTGTCTTGCAGCTTGCCAAGCGGCCCACGAGTCAAGTGTTGCCTAGTAAATATGTGCAAATATGTTACGCTGCGCGAGTTTTCTTTCGCTCGTGTGAATGACCACCAGCATCGGCCGGCTGCTGCTGCTGCTTTGGGGGTAGATTCAGCGAAGGAAGGAAGCTCCATGTACGAGCATACACAAACACATTCACGGCCACAGGCACAACAGAGATAGAGCGAAAGATAGAAATTCGGAGAGAGTCAGCCGCGATCGGTCTGTCGCGTTGGTTCGGTGGTCATTGATCGTTTCTCGGCAGCATCCCCAAACCGGCCGACCGTGTTACTGCAGGACCGCGGCTTTAACGAAGGTGAAAGTTTTGACCTTATTCTCCGTAACTGCCACCGTGCTTCGGGTCTCGTGTGCGATTTGAACGATAAGTGCCGATCAAGTTGATAAAGATTTTGTTTGTTTTTTTTTTTTTCTTTTTACTCGAACAGAAGTGTGGGATTGGGTGTAATTTTCACTTTTTCGATTCGGCTTCGGAATGAAGCCCGATGATGAACCGGATTCGGGTACGGTGAGGGTAGCTGCTTTAGCGCGCCACTGTTTGCAGTAGACTTGTTCACTCTGATTGGGTGGTAATCAACCGTGGCTAATATTTGCAGCCTATAGATACGATTGAGATCCGATGAATAAATTGGTTTCATTAGTGTATGATTATAATTGGATTGCCGATCCCGTTGATGATTACATCTATTAACGGGTAATTGGCGAGGGTAGCGTCAGCTCAGTATCGTTATTGGCTGATAATAAACTAGTAACTATTAAATCGAAAATAACTAGTTTATCACAATTGTAATCAACGTAAGAAAGCGTCGTTTAGTAGTGAGTTTTTTTTTATCAAAGAGAATCATTATTTTTTGCTTAGTTTCGGTATCCGGGTCACGGTGAAATGTCGATTAAAAATTACCCATAATGACGATTTCACTTCTATAACTGTGAAACAGACCTTTAAATTGATGAAACTGAATGTTTATTTGTTCAAATATTTTATGTGGGGAAATGGAGCAAAGCTTGTTGATCCTGAAAAACAAGGCATCGGTTTTGACCAGTCTTGAAACATATTAAACAAAATCAATAATATGATATGATCTGAAAAAATATGATTTTTTTGAATGGGCAATAAATAGACTCAATGGACGTGAATGAATATTCAAAAACAATCAATGCGTCTAGGAATAACAAAAAATCCGCAAACTATAAATAAATTTCATTTCTTATATTAATTGAACGCTCCATTTAGTCATATTTGTATTCAAAATGACGTCTGGGACTGATTTCTGGCGTTAAAGCACCATCCCGGTTCAGTTGAAATCGGAAGTTGGCTTCTGGAAATATTCATATTGGATGGTTTTGACCATTTCAGTGTTTTCCAGTAACTGGAAGTTGCCATTTTGGATTTCAAAATCTAAAAATGACAGGAAATGCTGCCGACATAACAAAAGAACGAATGTCATTCCTCATGTCATGCAAATGGCAATCTGCAATGAGTTCAAAACTTACCGGCTGTCACTATTGCGACCACCAATTGACGTTTCCAAGCGCCCCAAAAACATTTGGTTGTGAAGTAGTTGAGACTTTTCTGCCACTGGCGCGTATTGTTATATTTTGTATGTCTATCTGCTAGCTGCCATGGACAATTTGGTAGCTGATAAAGTTCTGAAAATGGTACGAAATGCTACCGAGATAACAGTAGTAGGATAGTAGATGGTATTCAAGACACGATGTTGAATTACTGGTATGCAAGACATGATGTTGAACTACGGTATTTTCACAATAAGCGGAATTTTGGCGAGTTGTAGAAAAAAATCTCTATTAATTAGGGACGTTTAAAAGCGCCACTGGTGTGTCACAATAGTGATCCCAGCGATTTTTTTATAATTTATTGTCATTCCGGATTGCCATTTGCCGATGATTCTAGTTCTCTTGTTGCTTCTAGCAGAATGCTAAAATGAATATTTCATCGCGTATGGATTCAGGAGACCTTACCTCAAAAATGTTGAGCCTAAAATTTGAAGAAATATGTTGTTATTTGAATTTTAATAAAAATATGTAGTTTTGTGATTTGTATTGAAATAATTTGGAATCTCCAAAATTCACACTTACATGCCATATTTCATCCACCTGACATGATTTGATACATGGAGCAATTGATACGTATGAAAATTCCCAGTGTTTGCTCAATCTGTTTGAAAAATTAGAACAAACACAGACATATTCGCGTCTCACAAAAACGGGAAGGGGTCCAGAGTGGTGGCACCTATACCAAAGCTTAGAGCAACTATTCCCCTTGAATAAAATTCCAAGTTTTCCCAAATCGGCCATTCCAGTGCTGGGAACGAGCATTTTCAAAAAACAAGTTCCGTCCCGGGTTTTCACGGGTTAATTATGATTTTGGACGCAAACGCGATTCGACAGATCCGTTCGGATAACATTACTAACATGTCCGGATATGTTCAGCAATGCTGTGCAGTGTTGCGGTCCGCCGATTGGTCCGTTTATTGTAGAACGCCGCGACCGATTTAGTCGTCTGCTTAGCCTCGCTGCTAAAATCAGCTGCTGCTCTGCCTCAGCTACTGTTGGTCGAGCCAGTTTCCAGTAAGAGTCAACCTTCCTCTTGCTGAACTGCCGTGAGATAACAAAGTGACGTAAACGCCATTTTTTCAAATATGGAATTTTTATGCCAATTCATTCGTTATTCGAAGATCCATCTTTTCGATTCTCCCTTTAAGTTGTTACTTATTCGTACGTTGCATAAAATCAAGACAACAAAGTGACGTAGGTACCATTTTCATACAAAAAACACAAGTAACCCGTTCGTTCATTAAGCAGACAGTATATGAAGTAGAGAGAACGATAATTAAGCGAACTGGAAATATGATACAGGTTTGGAAAAATATACCGCATCCCGACGGGACCTGAACCCGCAATCTCCCTGTCTCCGGCATGGTGTTTTGACCAATTAAACTACGGGAGACGGTGGAACTGTTCCACAATCTATATCGTATCACATTCCGCTGCCGCCTTATTCTATTGCTCATCCCTAACTACACACACTGCTGTGCAAGCGTTATTTATAGACTGAAAGGAATGTCTCATCACACACAGAAGATTCAGCTGATGCTGATAACTCTTATAGACCTGTGTGATCGAGACTAAAGTCAGTCTGCGTCGTGCTTGCAAGTGCGACACAACTACGGAAGGTGCTCCGTACGGGCTAAATTTTTCGAACTGATTTTCTATTTTTAACAACGGCTTTTTCCCGTTAACACGCAAGTTCATTAAGCAGACAGTGTATGAAGTAGAGAGAACGAAAATTAAGCGAACTGGAAATATGATACAGATTTGGAAAAATATACCGCATCCCGACGGGTTCGTTTTTTGGCCATATTGAAAAACTGATCAAATGGATGTACGTCACAATGTCATATCACGGCAGTGCAGTTATCGGTTATATAATGAAGACTACTGCAGGAAATCCGTTCAACACTAACTGAGTTTTAAGCATTCGAAAGTGGACAATATTCATATTGCGCTTGATGTTTCCGGTTTTTAATTTGCACGCCTTTATGTGTTGCCTTTATACGCCATTCTACGTCAAAATTCCGTCAAAATATTTTGTTGAAAATTTTGCACTAAATTAACGCCAACATTACCTGATATAATTTTTCTTCAATTTTTTGACGTAGAGTAACCTCTTACGGTATAGTATAAGTGGTTAAAATGAAATATCGAAAACATCGAGAGCGTCACGAAAATTGTCCACATTCAGTACTTGAAACTTAAAACTACTAAGGAAGTATGCATCAATAACGTAGCTTCTATTTAGGTTTTGTTGATCCTCCCCTCCCCCATCGTAGCATTTCGTCCCCCCTAGATAATAAACTAGCTTTATAACAACCCCCCCCCCCTCCATGACAATTTGTTTGCAAATTTTGAAAATGCGATGATCCAAATTGTTTCTGTCAGTCGGGCACATAGACGTGAGTTGGAGGAAAAAATTGCCATTTTTTCACATTTCGTCACAAAACTGCAATCCCCCTCCTCCCTCTCCCCTAAAATGGTACGTCGTTTATGAATCTTCCCTAGACTATTGCGTTCACCAAAATGCGAAAAATTGTGATTTTGTGATGCTATCTTTATCTATATTGTACCAAAAAATTTAAAGCCTTGTTCAACACATTTTTCGACCAATCAGAGCTTAAAACAGAATAAAAAATCAGGCGAAACTTTTAGTGGAGGAGGAGCTTCGCAGATGACAAAATGGATTAGAAAACGAAACATTTTTTTGCCGTTTTCGTTATCTGACTTTCGTTTTTTTGCCGTCGCGCAACGTTTTGACGACTGGCAGAAAAATAATAACTCTTCCACAATTAAGCGATTTTGGGGCGCTAAGAAGCACCATTCATGTATTACAATATTGACAGCAGACAAATTTGTTTAATTTCTCGTCATTGAGAACTGCCATTTGCTGCATATCGTCAGTTGAATTCTATACTGGTACATCTCAAAATCGACAGTTTCGTTAGTTGTTCGGAAATTGGTGTCAAAAATTTCTAATTGCTTCGGATTGAAATTTTGAATATTACATCACATTTTCCACAAGCCACATAGGTCAATTCCACCAACACTGTTTTTTGACGGTGAAGAGGTGCTTTACAGATATCTGTGTTTCAGTAATCTTCAACATTATTTTCGAATGACTTCAAGCCAATTAAACAACACTCCTCTTCCGAATGACCAATCATTTGAAAAAGAGAGAGAGAGAGAGTTGAAAGAGAATTCATGAGTAACCTTTCGAAAGGACCCAAGCAACATTGAGAAACACTCTTTGTTTGCTTTCTCTTCGATTAATAACTAAATTAGTTTTGGCAAGAAATCGTTGAATCTTCTATAACGATGCTGTAGTTAACGAAATAGAGTGAGAGCGGAAAGAGTGCCCCATTTTACTTGATTTTTTTTTAATTTACCAGGAATACATGGGCATAAGACAGGAGGTCCAAATTCTACGTTACTTGCGGTCGTGTCTTATACACAACCTCTTTAACTTTTTCGTGAAAAATGGGAAAAAATTCCAGTTCAAAGTTTACTTTGATCGAAAATTACTAAATTCAAAGTTCATTTATCATCATGATTATGATTAATTTAGAAAAAGCGTTTCCCAAGTGAAACAATAAGTGTGGGCAATTTTAACGCATGTGAGTGCTCGGCAGGGTACCCGGACACACACCAGAATGAAGTGCTCCTAACTTTTTCACTTCTTAACAGATTTTGGATCATGACCCGTCAAAAAATTGAAAAATTTGTCTATTTTTAGTATACGGATTCTGAAGGGCCACAAAAATATTTACACATAATTCCGATCGGAACAGGAGAAACGACTGGTTTGACGACGAGTGCAAACAGTTAGTGGAAGAGAAGAATGCAGCATGAGCGAGAATGCTGCAACATCAAACGAGGGCGAACGTGGAGCGCTACCGACGCGCACGGAACAGGCAAAACTCGGTCTTACGGAAGAAGAAGCGCCAGGAGGAAGATCGAGATCGCGAGGCGATGGAGGAACTGTTCCGTGCGAATGACACACGTAAGTTCTACGAGAAACTGAACTGTTCCCGCAAAGGCTATGTGCCACAAGTCGACATGTGCAGGGACCTGGGCGGCAACCTTCTCACGAAAAAGTATGAGGTGATTGACAGGTGGAAGCAGTACTACGATGAGCACCTTAATGGCGATGTAGCAGAGGACGACGACGGAGTGGTAGTAGATCTCGGTGTACGCGCAGATGACGACAGAATCCCAGCCCCTGACCACTAGGAGGTTAGAGAGGAGATCGGCCGGCTGAAAAACAATAAAGCCGCTGGAGCTGACCAACTCCCCAGCGAGCTGGTAAAACACGGTGGTGAATCACTGGCTAAGGCGCTACACTGGGTTATTGCCAAGATTTGCGAGGAGGAAGTAGTACCGGAGAAGTGGATGGAGGGTACAGTGTGCCCCATCTACAAAAAAGGCGACAAGTTGGATTGTTGCAACTACCGCGCAATCACGTTGCTGAACGTCGCCTACAAGGTACTCTCTCAAATTCTGTGCCGTCGACTATCACCTTTTGCAAGGGAATTCGTGGGGCAATACCAAGCGGGATTTATGAGTGCCCGCGCCACCACGGACCAAATATTCGCGGTACGGCAGGTCCTACAGAAGTGCAGTGAGTATAACGTGCCCACACATCACTTGTTCATCGATTTTAAATCGGCATACGACACAATCGTTCGAGACCAGCTATGGCAGGTTATGCACGATTACGGCTTTCCGGATAAACTGACACGGTTGGTCAAGTCGACGATGGATCGGGTGATGTGCGTAGTTCGAGTTTCGGGAACACTCTCGAGTCCCTTCGAATCTCGAAGAGGGTTACGGCAAGGTGATGGATTATCGTGCTTGCTATTCAACATCGCTTTGGAAGGTGTGATACGTAGGGCTGGTATCGACACGAGTGGCACGATTTTTAGAAGGTCTGTTCAGCTCTTTGGCTTCGCCGATGACATTGATATTGTAGCACGAACCTTTGAAAAGATGACGGAGACGTACATCAGACTGAAGGCTGAAGCCGGACGAATTGGACTGGCCATAAACGCATCGAAGACCAAGTACATGAGAGGAAAAGGTTCCAGAGAAGACAGTGTCAACCTCCCGCCACGAATTCATATTAGCGGTGATGAAATCGAGGTGGTAGACGAGTTCGTGTACCTGGGCTCACTGGTGACTGCTGACAACGACACCAGCAGAGAAATTCGTCGACGCCTTATAGCAGGAAATCGTGCCTTCTTTGGACTCCGGAGGACGCTCCGCTCGAATAAAATCCGCCGTCGTACGAAGTTAACCATCTACAAAACACTGATAGGACCGGTAGTCCTCTACGGCCACGAAAACGCACCATTGGGGTTTTCGAACGAAAGGTGCAGCGTACCATCTGTGGTGGAGTGCAGATGGAAGATGGATCATGGCGGAGGCGGATGAACCACGAGTTGCATCAGCTGCTGGGAGAACCACTCATCGTTCAAATGGCGAAAATCGGGCGACTACGGTGGGCTGGGCATGTCGTTAGGATGTCGGACGACAACCCGGTGAAAATGGTTCTTGATAACAATCCGACTGGAACAAGGCGACGGGGCGCGCAGCGAGCAAGGTGGCTCGAACAAGTGAAAGACGACCTGCGGGGCCTCCGCAGACGACATGGCTGGCGAGCTGCAGCCATGGACCGAGTTGAATGGAGACGACTTCTTCGAACAGCAAAGGACACTTCGGCCTGGAGCTGACTGGTAAGGTAAGGTCCAATCGGAATTATAGTTTTCTCAACGATAGATTACTTGATCAATAGACAGCTCTTCGTGAAAATCGAATCAATAGTATCTGAAAGCTTGACTCCATTCTCTGGTGTGCCTCAAGGAAGCAATTTAGGTGTACTGCTGTTTGTGATATTTTTCAATGACGATTTAAAAATCTACCTGATAATTCGAAATGAAGCTGATTGCCGGGAACTCCAGAAACTACTGGATGAATTCGTTCATTGGTGCAAGTCAAACTTCGTGGTAGTGAGCGTGGCAAAGTGTTACACGATCTCAAATTGACGACTCAAAAGACCTATTCTGTACAACTATGCCATCGGTGATCAGATGCTTAAACGGGTTGACGAAGTCACGGATTTTGAAGTATTGCTGGACTACCAACTCACATTCTTGCTGCATTATTCCGCTATAATCAACAAAGTTTTTGTTCTGAAAATAGCATTGACCCCATCTGCTTACGTGATTTCTATTGTTCCCCAGTTCGTTCGATACTCGAATTCGCGTCGGTCGTTTGGTCACCATATGAAGCTATGTGGTAATCCAGAATCGAATCTGTTCAACATATATTTGTCCGTCGTGCGCCAAGAAGACTTCTATGGCGCAATCCTAATGACGTGCCCGAAGCGGTGGACATCCTATACGGTGATAACGATCCAGTCAACACTATACGCAAATACGTTTTCAAGAAGGCTATCATGTCTTCGACTTTAATGTTTCTTATGTCAGTTTTGGGCAACGCTTGCGAACTGTATTTTTACCTTTGGACTAGTCTTAAGATTATATAATTAAGACTACGATTTCAGATGAAATTTAAAATGAAAAAAAAAGGAATTACATTTTTGAATGAATTATTTGTAAAGTAACTTTTGGGAAGCAAAAAAAACATGACTAAAGAAAATGCTACCACAAGTTCTAGTAACTTTAACTTTTACTTTAACTAGATGAAACAATTATATATTAGTTTATTTAGTCATGCTGGTTTAATGATGAAAATATTATTTAAATGGATAGCAATAAAAGGGATCAATATCGAACGAATTGAGATAAGATACGAGTTGTTTGAATTTCATTTCCACATTACCAGAATTTAATATGTATTTATATTGAGCCCTATATTAATATTAATTGTCAAGCTCAAGCTCAAACTGAACCGTTTATTAATATTTATTGATATTGCATTCGTAATTTTAAAATTGATTTTGACTTTACAGCGCCTTTTTTGATTCATTCACATCAAAACTTGTTACTCTGTGTCATTTTTTTAAAGGGAGTTTGTTAGTAGTACTTTGTATAATTGTTTTGCTGCAGCAATTTTGGATTTAATTAAATTTACTTTTCCTACTCCTTTGCTTTAGAAATGAGGGTCATTGTTTTTGTGTAGAAGCATTTTTCAGCGATTTTAAACTCCAGCAAAAATTGTGCGTGTTTAACAGTACGAAGCTCAAGTTGGAATTATATACTTCAGTATCAACAAACATTATTATGACGTTTTCTAGCTTAGAATTTTTTTTTGATAATTAGCAGTTTTTAAAAGCAGGTTAAGCAGGTGTGAGCTTAAATCTGTAAAAAAATTAAAAAGCTAATTTACTTGAACATAACCTTACTCTCGATTTTGTTATTTTGTGTTTGAAAAAAAATGGAAAAATTACAATAGTTTAGATTATTTGTGATCATTTTATGAATGCTTTTAACCTAATTCTGGAAGTGTATCATTGTTATATCTTGAATAAATTTTAGTACTGTAACATTTCTCAAGTGTAACGGCGTACTGCTAGTTGATTGTGGCATACCTAAACCGTGATGAACCAAGCTTTAACACGTTAGTTATTTTATTGTAGAAATTTCGTCATTTGTGAAAAGCGTTACTTTTCCATTTCATTCAAAGAAGACAGCGACTGAAGCGCATCGAGAGATAGAAAAGTTTGCGGAAATGCTGCTCTAAGAGAAACAACGCGTCGTAATTGGTTCCGTCGCTTTAAAGACGGTAATTTCGGTGTCCACTTGAGCTCCGAAGACACTGAATTGAAGGAATTGCTCGATGTGGATCCATGCTAAACGCAGGAACAGCTTGCTCCGGTATTTGGAGCTACCCGCCAAGCCATTTCCAAGCGGTTGCATGTTTTCGCACCTGTGAGAAACTGCTCCAGTGGCAAAAAATAAAGGGTTTTCTTCATTGTATCTTGACGGGTGATGAAAAATGGATTCATTACAGTAACCCAAAGAAAAGAATGTCATGAGGACTGCCTGCCTGGTCATGGTTGTGCCGAAATCATAATATAAAAGTTCATTTAGTCTCTCTGATTATGTAATGTTTCCATCTGTGGAACTTTTTAAAGTTGATTATTTTTCGAGATTGAAATGTTCTCATTTTTTGACATTTGGAACATGAATCGTGTTCTGTTTGGCATTTCTGCCGCTGCTCCGCGTGCTATTATTTATTTTCTTGCCTTTTTGGATTGTTTAAAGTGTTTTAAACGGTTTTCTGGAGCTCAAGTTGAGATTGTTCATATTTTGATGAACAAACATTGTTCTGGCGATTCTGGGCCTAGTTACGGAAAATTTTTGTATAAATGATTTTGAGCCTTATTTTGGTACATATTTCAGTACCTTTTCTGATTAAATTTGTTGAAACGTTTTTTCAGTGATTCTGAGCTATTTTTAAGATTGTGTTCTTCATTGACCTGAGAGCATTTTTGACGTAGGACTACGTCTAACCGCACTATACCGAGATACATTCCGCGAAAACTAAAACCAAGATGTAACGACGGAATGAAAGATTTCAAACGGTTATACTGATGTAACCACATGATGGACCACAATATTTGATATGTCGTTGGATTGATAAAATGATGGACAATTTTGTGATTCTTCAATTTTCATTATCACTTCATTGTTAAACAGTGAAAATTGAATAAAAGTTTCAAGGTCGAATTTTCACCAACAATGTACCAATCATATGCGAGCACGCCTAGCACAGACTTCATGAATAAACACCAACTGCCTGCAGTGATATCCTGTATAGCAGTGGCAAAAAAAAATTTGACAGAATCTCCCCGTCCCAATAGGTCAACTAATGTTAGCTTCCATCAGCCTAGACTAAATTGATGTCTCGAAGGTAAAGCTTTTTCGGAAAGTTCGTAACCACCTCCACTACCAGACAGTTTTACGTTCTGCTGTTAACAAATATGTTAATGTTAATAAAACTGATGTCTTGAAGGAGAATATGATGGCACAGGCAACAGTACTGCACCAAGTAATGTATGAACAGAGCGCTGGTTACTCGTCGTCTATCAGTGCAGGAAAACTTGATATTCATTTTTGTGCAGTCAAGCCAAGTGAAAACTACATTGCCACTGTTGACGCACAGTGGGGCGTGGAACACAATCGAATTGCCGTTTGAATTGTCTTCTTCTTCTTCTTGTTTCGTATAGCAGCAAATATCAGAATTCAATATAATTTTTCGGATGTCGCAAAATAGGCTGCGCCGCCGGGGACAACAAAATGCGTTGTTTATTTTTGAACTCTACACTCTGCCTTTTTTTAGATTTATTTAAATAACTAAATATAAGGTATTTAAAAGACAATAGAAAACCAAAATGCTCCGTACAGATCTTTGAATAGGTAGTTAAACGAGCTGTACTGATGATTATATTTTACTAGATAAATGAATTTAGTCCAATATGACAATACTAGTTGCATCACGCGACGTTAGTGTTTGTATTTTTCAATTGAAATTTTTTTGAATTGGCATTTGCAAGAAAATATTACTTTCCATAACCTTACTTGTAATTGAACAACGCTATGCAAACATTAGTTGCTGAAGCTAATGTTGTGCATCCCTCTAGCCCAGTTTATTTTCGCAGATAACGGACATATAACTTTCAAATATGGTATCTTCGTTGTTCTTTGGTATCTTGAACTGATCAAATTTTTTTCTGATTGATTCTGTATACTGATAAATTGTTTAAATTGACCTGAATTGAATGTTAACATGTTCATAAAATTCTATGTCAATTTCAAATTTTCTGTGAATATACATTTTCTACTAAAACTGTAATTCGTTATTTTTCCACGAGCTTGTAATTACAGGAAAAAAATTTATGTGACATCTTTGCCGCTTTGTGATCGGTGAGTGAGCCAACTTCAACAAGACAAATAGATATAGAAGGAAGTTTAATTTCTACTAAATCGTACTCAATTAAATATTTTATAGAAGGTTGCCTTTTCGCGCATTAAAGAAAATTCGCTGTATTAGAATGAAAGGTATTCATCAATGGTCCAGAAACCAAATTTAGGGGTAAATCAAGTATCTTACTTTTTTATTTTTGTAGATAGAAAACCTTGTTTTACAATTTTATAGCTCCAATAATTTTAAGTAACTTTGTAAAACAAAGTTTTTTTCTAAAACATTGCTATAGAGCTCTAGACCTAAATTTTCTCCTAAATTTGGTTTCTGGACCATTATGAATGTTCAAGAGAATATTTTTTCTTCTAAGATAGAGTGCTGCAAAGAAATAATCAAAATACAGACCCCGTTCGATTCTCGCAACACCTCAGAATTTTTTCTGTTGCCAAAATCGAACCATGCCAATAATGAACGGTTTTTTTCATTACTTTTTTGACTTTTTAAATGGTCAAAGACGACCTTAACAGTAGAAATGGCCACCAATGAACTAGTTTTAGTTCCAAGTCGTTTGAGGTGTCGCTTGATGAATTAGGGCTGACGACCTAGATACTTGATATTACCACCGGAACCAAAACACCTTCCTTTTGGAAGATGTTGAGCTTAAGTTGGTTAAAATAAATCAAGCAAACTACAAAAGTAAAACGAGCTCAAATCAAACATAGCTTCAAAATAAAATTATAAAATTATTGTAGTCCTACGTCAACTATGCGGTCGTGTCTTGGTTACCACCCTCCTACTATTTTGTGAAGTGCACAAGTACAAAAATTGCACTCATTTTATTTACGTTCCGATTTCTGTAACGTTTGCCTTAAGTTCTGTCACGAGTTACTGGATGTAGAGATCAAATAAAATTCGTGATGTTTTGGGCTTTTATATGGAATATTTAAATTTTTGTTTCTTTTTTACTAAAAAAATAATATCGCTTTTTTCTGAGTTTAGTCAGAAATCTCTAGTTCTGCTTCGAGAATCGAGGATTTCGAACATTTTCACATCTATGCGGAATCATTTCTGGCAGTAAAGCACAATCACACGTCGGTCTACGGTACAATCTCGACCTAAACAGCCATTAAAAACAACCAACCCGGCGTTACATAACAGATCGAACGAATCGACCGATAGCCACTTTCTCCGAACGGCGCAGTGGCGGCGACCGATTGTTTCTACGGCTTTGCTTACGTGTGCATCGATGCTTTGGTCCAGCCCCCGGCTGCAGAAATCGCCGCTGAAAAACCGAAAGTGGACGCCGAGCCTTTTTTGTCTTATTTTAATGTCAAATGTGGTGATACAAATGTAGAAATTTTTCATTCATTGAATCTCTCCCCCAGGTGGCATTTGAAGCTGGCGGCGATTGTGGTCTGCACAGTACCTTCTCGTCTTCTCACCAAGTCTCCGCGCGGAGGCGGTTTGCATCGCTTGTAGGCATTTTCGGTTTCCTTATATCTTTCTCACTCGCAGCTCGACAGGCACAGGGGGAAAACAATCAAAATGTAAATATGTTTATGAAGCTTAATTTCTCCCTGTTCGATGATATTTCCTCGCTGTCAGAGTGAAGCCTTTTCGGGTATAGCGTGGGGGCTTCAACGCCGTCCGGCGTTGGCTTCTTTCTCATCGTCTCCACCCGTTGCTGTCTGGGTTCAAACTGGATCGTGTTTGTTTTTATCTGTTACCAAATCGTCTGCTGTCATTTTAATACGCACCGTTGAAAAGTTTCAAATGTGTTTAATTATGTGTTTATTCAGGCAGAAATAACGCTCTGAAGCCCATACTCAGAGAGTGAGGAATCATTTTACGCTGATCGAGAGGAATTAGTTTACGAACGTCAAAAATTAAAGTTCGTTTTCCTACAGTGTATTAATTTCTCTGTTCGCCAGAGTGGAAATATGAAAAGAAGGGTGTGTTTGTCTGCGCGAAAATAAATCCGCTGTGGTAATTCAAGTCGAATTTCAGTCTATCTGTGGGTCTGTCTCCTGTAGCGGAATTACGTCGGTGCATTCTCTGTTTAGTGACAGGAAAACGAGCTTCTCATACGATATGTAATTCGTGAGCATTGAAAATAAATACACAATGGATGAATTTTGTTTCCAGTTTGCTACACGGCAGACTCGACTGGCGTGCCGCATTTGAGTTGCTACTTTCATTTGGCTTTAAGTTGCATGCAATGAATGGGTTTTCAATTGACATAGTGGGAAGCCATATTTTCATGTGCATCGAAATTGAAAACAGAGACATCAGAACGGCCTGCAGGAGGCTGGTTGGTGGTGGTGGTGGAGATCATCACCGTCCGATCAGGCAAACCACAATCGCCTTTATGGGAGCCTGTTACAACCCGTTGCGGTCAGTAGTGCTGACAACTTTGTCGAACTTGTTGGAGTTCTGTGTACAAAGAGAGATTTTAAACTATGTAGCGAAAACATAGGTACTAGGTATTATCCGTACGTTTTCGCCACTTTCTTCGGTGACTTACACCATGGGAAATGTGTCAATAATCGCACTCTTTTCGAGCGCTGGTTAATTGCGATTCGCGAACCGAAATGAGTGCAGATCAGGTTTTGTTTCGTCCGCATAGTTGTGGTTTTTATGCGCTGCCGGGTATTGGTCTGTGCTCAACTCTCACCTTCCCGCCCGGTCTGCGATTTCCATGACCTCAAACGACCGCCAGTAAGGAAGCAGAATCGCAGTTGAAATGATACTTCAGTTTTTTTTTAGTTTCAAGGCTCACCACTGCAAAGTGTAATTACTGTACCTCGCAACGCCATCATCATTATAATCGTCATCCTCACCATCATCATCAACTTCTTCTCGTTCCACGATCGTTTACTTTCGGTTACGTTTAATTCGGTGCTCTCCAGCAGCACTGTGATTGTGGGCCCTGAAGAAGCTGTGATATGATTTTTGCAATGAAAACATCTTTTTTTTCTGGTGGACTTATTGCCTTATTGTTTCAAGTTGTAGTGCGCGCTAATTCGCCTAATTCTGGCACACTGATTAGGCTCCGGCTGTGTGCTGCCTTGGAGTGTTGGTCTAATCCATGGCGCAGTGTGATGGAGATTTTATTGCTCCATTAACTAACACAGAGAGTTTAGGAAAATGTCAAGAGTGCTGGTGATTTATGATGACAAAAATAGGCATTGCGTCGTTATTTCACCGCATTTGACCTTCATATGTCACCCTCAATTTGTGGTATTACACATTTTATGAAGGTTTTCAAGCAGTCTAGACACAAGCAAAGTTGCCGGTTCTTAATTTAAATAAAAGGGGTTGTGTTGTAAATTATACGCAACATAAATTTAAAATTTTATGGCACAATAGGTGTTCATTTTTTGCTTCTTCTCGTAATAATTTTATTACTTCAAAAAGGACTGTTCTTATTACTTTTGGTGCAGTACGTATGTCATTAGGGTGTGGAACGACTAGTAACGTTGAACAATGCAAATTGTGGAGTATAATAAAATGTTCTGGTTAATTTTATTTCTTCTAATAATACCATTAGTAGAAGTTCAAATCAAACTTAATTGAACTAAGATGCGATATTAAAGGTGACCCAAAATAAAATCCGTACCAAAAATAGTAAATATATGCTTTGTCTAATACCTGCTTTACACTAGAAAAATGTTATTTTAAAATCGAAAATAGATTTAAAAAATCCTCTGAATAAATCGAAGTGGACAGTCTTAAGAATAGTTGAAAAAGTTGTTTACAAGACACGACCGCAAGGTTTACGTAGAATTACGACAGCCGGTCTTATGTCAATGATTTCCTTCAATAGGTTTGGGAATACAACCAATATATAATTTTATACATTTATTAAACATTGTGAAGCTTTGATGATGGAGCGGTCATTTATCTGCTAGCTCTTATGGAATACTTAGTAGCTGACAAAGCTTGGAAAATGATAGAAAATGCTACCGAAATAACAACAGAACGGGAATCATCTCCCACGTCATGCAAATATTAAATAAAATTGTCGCTATTGCGATCACTAATTGCGCTTCTAAGCACCCCAAAATAACTTGTTTAGTAAGTAGTTGAGAGTTTTCTGCCACGTACCTGAAGTGTTATGCTTTGTTGTCTATCTGGTAACCATTATGGACAACTTCGTAGATGATAAAGTTTTGAAAATGGTAGAAACTGCTGTCGTGATAATAGAACGAGAGTTATCCCATATGTGATGCAAATGACCAGCTACAATTAGCGCGTCAAAATCATTGGATTGTGCAGGAGTTGAAATTTTTCTGCCACCCGCGTATTGTACTCCAGTTTTCCTTTTTAGCGTTTGATTTTCGAGTGCGGTCAGTACACCTATTACAAAAGGCAAACGATACGTTTAACATTTTTCATTTTGTCGTCTACGTAACCCCTCCTTCTTCGAATGTTTTTCTCAAAAGCCTGCTACAAAAGTTAGCAAACCAAAATTTTAACTTCATTGCTACTCCTAGATTAGTTGATGAAATTCCGAAAATGGTAGAATCACCTCACACGCCATGCAAATGGTAATCTGCAATGAAGAAAAATTAGCTTCTTAAGGCCTCAAAATGATTTTATTGTGCAGTAGGTAAAATTTTTCATTGCGGATAGTGGAAAAACCCAATTTAATCTATAGTACTACAAACGTCATTATTCTTTTGTTTGTATTAAAATTTGATTTTAACCTACCTATTGTATTTTTGATGGTTTACCTTTTAGGTATCATCAAAAGTCTTGATACTTGATAAACCCAAATTGTTTTAAGAGAGTGGGAAGTTTTAAAATTTTAATCCCGGAAGTTGTCGTGCATATGAAAACTGCGTTGTGCAAGTTTTGAACGAAAACGACGATATTCTGTGTTTGTGCGTAATTCGTTTTGTAAAGTGACTTCGAACCAACACAGGTGCTGTATTTTCCTACTATGACACTAACAGTTCCTAACAGTAAATAGTTTCCCGTTTCTTGGTAGTAAATTCACGATTACAGTAGTAACCGATGTAGAAATTTACTGCTTCAATTTACAATATGTGGTCACCCTTAAAAGGACGGTAGGTTTTAGTTTTCACAAAGCACATCTGTTGGTCCGTCCGCTGAGTATTTGATATCGCTGGTCCTTCCAGTTCCTAATAAATTATCCTTTGCTGCAGTGATAAGTTATACAACGAAGATTGAATTTATGCATGCTAGCTTTTATACGTGACTACTGATAGTCATACTTCCGGTGGGCGTATCGTTGTGAACTCAAGCGAGCAAAACAATAATTAGAACAACAAATCGTTCATAAACTTAAAATTTAGTGTCGGCTGTAATGAGTTTTGCCTGATATTCAAACTTGTTTTTTAAGTTATGATTGGTCAAAATATGCGTTCAACAAGGATTTACATTACGCATAGCTAACATTTCCAATCGATTGCTGTAAGATTGAAAAAAAAAATCGTTGAAAACTGACTGCGTTTGTGGCATTTGGAAGTGACGTGACGCTCTCAATGTTTTCGAGTTTTCAACTTGCACCTTAATGTTTCCGTAACACGTAACTGTACGCCAATAAGTTTTTCTAGCATAAACCTTTTCATGCCCGGCATTTTACACGTCAAGTTTAAATCAAAGCTTAAATTATAATTCGAGTACAATCAAAATTTAATAAATGTTCAAGTACTAGCAGACGTTACAGGCCAAACATAAGTTCAAGTCCAAGCAGAAGTTCAAATCTAAGTCGAAGTTCAAATCCAAGCCGAAGTTCAAGTACAAACGCATGTTGAAGTCCAAGCAGATGTTCAAATCCAAGGAAAAGATCGAGTCCAATCAGAAGTTCTAGTTCAAACAGAACTTCAAATTCAATCAGAAGAGTAAGTTCAAGCAGAAGTTCAAGTCCCAGCAAAGGTTAAAATCAAAACAAAAGTTTAAATCCAAGCAAAAGTTCAAGTCCAATCGCAAGTTCAAGTTTTAACCGAAGTCGAAGTTCAAGCACAAGTTCAAGACCAAGCACACATTTAAGTCCTAGCACAAGTTTAAATTCAAGCCAAAGTTCATGTTCCAACAGAAGTTTAAGTTCAATTAGAGGACCAAGTTGAACTTCTGTTCAAGTCCAAGCAGAAGTTAAGGTCAAAACAAAAGTTCAAATCCGAGCAAAAGTTCAAGTTCAATCACTAGCTCAAATTCAAACCGAAGTTCAAATCCAAGCACAAGTTCAAGTTCTAGCACAAGTTCAAGTTCAAGCTGAAGTTCAAGTTCAAACCAAAGTTCAAGTCCATTGAATATCGTTAAAGCAGAAATTCAAGGTCACGTCCAAGTCTTAGTCCAAGTCAAGAAAAAGTTCAAATCCAAGTAGTTCAGGTTCAAACAAAAGTTCAAGTCCAAGCACAAGTTCACGCTCAAACAGAGGCTCAAGCAAAAGTTGAAGTCCTAGCACAAGTTCAAGTTCAAGGTCTAGTCCGAGTCCAAGTCCGAGTCTAAGTCCAAAAAAAGTTCTAGTCCAAGCAGAAGTTCAAGTCCAAGCACAAGTTTAAGTCCTAGCACAAGTTCAAGTTCAAGCCGAAGTTCAAGATCAAACAAAAGTTGAAGTTTAAGTTTCAGTCCAAGAAGATTTTCAAGTTTAAGCAGAAATTCATGGTCAAGTCCAAGTCCTAGTCTAAGTCCAAGAAAAAGGTCAAGTCCCAGCAGTTCAGGTTCAAACAGAAGTTCAAGTCCAAGCACAAGTTCAAGTTGAAACAGAAGTTTAAGTCCAAGTTCAAGCACAAGTTCGAGTTCAAGCACAACTTCGGGTTCAAGCACAAGTTCAAGTTCAAACAGAAGTTCAAGCACAAGTTCAATTTCAAGCCGAAGTTCACATTTTAGTTCAAGTCCATAACTAAATTTAAGCAGAATTTAAAGTCCAAGAAGATATTCAAGTTAAAGCAGAAGTTCAAGCAAAAGTTCAAGTCCAAGCAGAAGTTCAAGTTCAAGCAGAAGTTCAAGTCTAAGCAGAAGCCATATCCAATCGGAAGTTTAAGCAGGGGTTCAAGTTCAAGAGAAGTTTATGTCCGATCAGAAGTTCAAGTTCAAGAATAAGTTCAGGTCCAATTAGAAGATCAAGCAAAAGTTTAAGTCCAAGCACAAGTTTAAGTTCAAACAGAAGTTCAACCACAAGTTCTATTTCAAGCCGGGATTCAAGTTCAAACAAAAGTTCAAATCCAAGACAGAAGTTCAAGTCCAATCAGAAATTAAAGGGCAAGCATATGTAAGTCCAAATCCAAGTTCAGGTCCAAATCCAAGTCCATCTCTATTCCAAACATACAAATATTTAGGTTCGAATCGAAGTCCAAATCTTGGTTTAAGTTCTAATCTAAGTTCAAGCACAATTCCAAGATCAGGTTCAGGTCCCGGCACTAGTCCAATGCGAGGTTTTGATATTCGGTTGTGAATTATCCACTGTACTGACAACGTTGCTAAGTTACTCATTTCATAAGAATGAATTCATTTATTGTCTATAGGCAATACAAAAGTTCATTAATTTTTGTTCGAGCTGTTGATAGAATCTTTGCACTTTACATTACTCTTTTATTCTACTTGACTGTTTTATTCTATCATTTTTTTTTGAAGGGATAGAATTAAAAAGTAAAGTAGAATAAAAGTGTAATGTAAAGAATACAAAAGTGGAACACATAAAATGCGGCAAGAGACTCGGTAATGCGTACATTCAGCTTAGGACGGTAAGCAACTCGTCGTGAACTGTTTTTTTCCAAACGTACGCCTGGAAAGTCGCATCGTTGGCGGTTGAACATGGGCCAATTCACCAAGCCCAATTAACCATGTTGCTAGGCTTAGACGATGTAGTTTTGTAGCTGTTATGCTTTTCAACGCACCACATCTCCCCTTTTAAGAAAAAAATGATGATCGTAGAGAAATCTACTACTGTAATTATAGATAGGATTTGCTAATTTTTGTGGATAACTTGCCAAATTTCAAAAGACTAACTCATATGGCGGGTAATTATGCTCAGTTTTGGGAGTAGTATTATAGTAGAAGGTATAGAATTTAAGCCAAGAATCCCAGTCATCTTGAAAAATCTATACTGAGCGTCTTAGCAGAGTGATTTAAGAAATCATAAGAAATAAATATCAGTTTCCGTCAGACTCAACTAGAATTTGGGAAATAAATATTGAAATTCAGTGCGCGGACTGAATTTCAATATTATTTTCCCAAATTTCTAGTAGAATCTAACGAAAACTGATAATTCTTTCTTCTGATTTTCCAGTCATGTTGTTGCTCGCTGATAAATTGTTGTAAACATTCATTTAGGCATCGATGATTGCGTTCTACGCCACTTATTGTTTGCGGGTGGTAGGCTGTTGAAAAGTTGTGATTAATAATCTTGTGGTTTCGAAATGTCCACATAGATGATGCAGTTTCGTAGTTGCTATACCACATCCGTTTTCTATTACCAGCACTTAGATATTACGCGCCACACTAACTAAAAGCTTAAGTCCCATTCCAAGTGCAAATCAACGCTTAAGTCAAATATTTTTCTACTTTAAACTCTCTGCTCTTACAATGAAATTTCACAAAATGGCTTTCTTATTACCCTAAAACAGTAATTCTTGTAAGCCAGAATTACTCTCAATTTTCCTCTAGTCCCCTTTGTGTTTTTTTATCCTTCAACCACCACTCGTACGTCAGTCCAGTTGAACTTCGCTTTCCGGCTAATCCCAATGTTTTCCGTGCTTTTTTTCTGCCGCCGGTTTCTGGTTTGATAAGCCCTATTATGATTTTTCACACTCCCTCATTAACATGCCATACCATAGCTGTTGCGAGGGGAGGCGTGCATGTCCGGCCGGCGAAGAGTACTTCGTCGATTTGCCCTATTAACATAGAGCCCATTCTAATCAGCTCACGTACTCGGTACGTGGTTCGCGGGTTGAGCTAAAAAATGACCATGAGACCAGACCGTGTGGTTGTTCGAAAGAATAAGTCAGGGTTTTTTTTACGCTTCTTGTTCAGCTGATTCATTGTTCTTTCGTCGACCATTAAGATAAAAATGTTTGCTGTGCTAGGTGGATCGAGTCGGTGGAATTTACGCTCTTTCTGTTGCGTGTTTCTGCGACGCCAGCACAGCAGCGGCGTAATTTGGACAAAACCCACTTCCCTCCCCGTAAAAAAAACAATTGTTATCTTTTCCCAGCCCGAAGCCAATGAACACGCATATTCTGGTAATTGTTTTCGGTTTCACAGTGCATGGCCGGTGATTGGCTGGGTCGCGCGTTGGCAACAACAAAGCTACGGCGTATTTTCCGAAATTGCTAATAACTAATATTATGGACCATTTTAGACAAGGTTTATTTTCGGAGGTTTTTCTGGCTGCAACAATTCCCATTGTTAAGGTAAGGTGCAAATTGAGCGATGAGACAGCAGTTTCGTGTGATTTTGATTAGATTGCGTAGTTTGTCAGTTTTGCGCTCGCTTGTTTGGAAGCCAAATTGCCCAAAAGAATGGACCCATTCTGGATGAAGAAAATTTTAATCGCGTGCTTTGACATATGGTTGTCTGATCTGCTGGTTGAATCACATTGGCGTGGGTAAATGAACCGAATTCGGTTGGTTACTGTTTGCTGGAATCGCGTGAGCTGTTTGAAGTAGGTTCGGTGATTTAAGGGGTTTGTCACGATATTTCCATTGCGAACCCCTCGGAACAGTTGTCAGTGTGTAATCTTGTCACACTCGATCCAAATCTACCAACTGCGTACTGTGTGCTGTGCAAACTGCCGTGAGTACGTACATGATTATTACCAATTTAAATAATGCTGGGCGTATATTGTAGCCAATCTGATTGCGAAACGGTTTGAGCGAAAGTAGGCACCGCGCGAATATACCGCATCCAGCCGGTACTTACTCATGCGATTTGTCATTGCAATGCCTAGACAGACCAGACAGCGCGCCAGATAGAGTTTGGCTTCATACAGGCAGAACGATTGATTGGGATACGTACGGGCTGTGTGCAACACATGCGCGCGGCTACGAACGATTTCGATCGGCACCGGAGGGGCAGCAGACGACGAACCTCCTAAGCTTTGAATCGACGACATCAGCCTAGCGGATCCGCGACATTTAAATTGCGTGTAAATTTATATTCAGATTGGAAACAAACTTCCACAATGGATCATAATTTGAATTTTTCCACAAACCATTGCCTCCAGCTTCTTCTCTCGCTGCACGAAACATTGCCTCGCGTAGATCGGCATCGTCTGTGCTTTGAGTCACGTCGAAATAAACATACGCTATAATCTGCGTTGAAATTTAATCAAGTTTTATGAACCATAACTCCTCCTAAATCCTGCCATGAGATATCTCCGAACCTCGGTGGAAGAAACCGGAGCGGAAGCGAAGCAACACGATCTGTCTAGTCGTCTTCGGGTTCATCTCGCGGGGATTTATGACGCAGTGTGGAGGCTTTTGGGTGCGACTGTTGTTGGTTGGAATCTTAAGTTCTCCCGATTCTAGCCGCCTTCCGCCGCCGCCGCCGCTGCCGTGGGCATCATAGACGAACGAACGCTCGCTCATAATGGAGCACGTAGAGTCCAAGGGAACCATTATTATCCGAACTTCAGGGTACACGGCGAGGGCGGCTGTGATTGGAGCAACACGTCCGCCAACACACGAACCGACTCACGGGAAGCTCCGTAGTCGGTTCACGTGCCAAGCCGGTTTGGTCTGGTTCCACAATGCTGCCTCCTACGTCGCACGGCGTTTGGCGGGAATGGTTTTCCGATAATAATGATTTCTAGAGCAATAAAGTCGATGGAAAATTGGGCTCCGTACGCCCTTCCAATTTGTGTTGCATTTTGTGCTGGGTTTTAAGCAGTTGATTGATGATGTGGTTTGGTTTGAAAAATCTTTGCGGTTTATTGGTGTTACGCAGTTTGTTGACTTTCACTCCCAACAAACATTAGGGTTTCTAATTTAATTAGTGATTTAAGTACTGTTACTTGTTGAGTAGTCAGTATTGAAGATGCACTGCTAAACGTTGGAAGAAGACTAGACATAAATTATGCGTATCTTGTGACGAGTAATAAAAGCCACTGTTTTTCAACAATTTAATTTTAAAGTGTATGAATGTGACCTACGTCTTAAGCAAGTGAGTGATAATAGCTGTCATTAAAATAATGGAATTAATTCAGAATCTTAAAGAGCAGTGACCAGAATGATAGATGGAACTGAATTTGAGGTCATTTAAAGTATCTCATATACAACACAAACTTGGGTAACGAAGAAGTATAATGGGAAATTGTAAAAGTCTGTTACCTGCGTTTAACTGCGAGTGGTCGCAGTTCTGAAATTAAAATGTTTATTGTCGTTTTAAGATGAGCAATAAGGATTTCATTGTTTTTAATTTACCAGAAGTTGAAAGACTCATTGAACAATTATTGGCAAGCTTCAACTCGATCCAGTGGAATGAAAGTGCATCATATAAAAAGGTATGTTAAAAGTGTTCAAAACTCGGATATTATTAATATTAAAAATGACAAAAATGTGAACATGACAAAATTTATAAAAAGTTACAAACGTTGAAAATACTTCTAAATTCAAAAATTTACACACAGGCTTGTCATTTCTTTTCAGAGAATCACTAGCGTGTAGGAGAATATATTTCACTGCGAAAAGAACAGCTCTCACACTAGTGGCCTAAGCGACGCGCTTGCTTGAAGAGAGCAGCCAATCGTGTGCATCTGAGTAGCTTGTAAAAAACACGGTTGAATCTAAAATATCTCTCCAGGGACGCACAATAATGCACAATGATTAGACAACAGAGCTCACTGTAGCGCTTTTATTATGTGTTTCTTAAACATATATCAAATGAGGGGAGAATCTAGGTAGGAAAGTAGATTGCGTTGTTCGCTTTGCATTCCGATACTGCAAACTAACAAATCAATTCTTGAAATGCTAGTGCGTACCGCGGTGTAGGCACTTCTCTGTATTTTTACAAGAGTTGTTTACCACTCTTGTTCTGCTCTTTTTATTTTTTTGGTGTTTGTTTTTAGTTTTTTCTCCGAAATTTCACCTTCACCATCCCTCCTGGCATATTTGTTACCATTTATGTCACTTCCGACATGTTTGCTTCTCAAGATTTTACCCCTTTTCGCCTCGGAAATAACTTCTGATTACGGCACTGCATCATACTAGTAAAATAAAAAAAGGAAATATTTATTTTATGTTCGTTAATGGCAAATTTGAATATTTTTTTTATGCGATTCGATTATCCGGAATGAAATATTTTTTGATCGACCGGATAATCGAATCCGACCTGTATAACTGCATGAAATACACAACGCTTTGGAAAAAGAGAGGGGTGGTATCTGACTAGGTGTTGCAACCCATGCGAACAATTTTGAGGTTTTATACATCAGGAGAGGATATCAAAAGTAGTTATTTTTGCGTTGCTTAATTATTGAACTTTCCTTATTTGATTCATAGAACAAAAAAAAAAAACAAAAACAAAAAAAAAAGACAAAAAATTGTGAAACAAATTTAAAAAATATTAGAAAAAAAAAAAAATAAAAAAAAAACTTTTAATAAATAAATTCAAAAGAGAAAATAGAATAAAAAATAAATAACAAAAATTGAAATTATCCTTAATCCTTGATTGATTCATAGCTCCGTTGCAGAGCGAGCGAGAAGCGAAGCCTTTCTCCTCCTTTTTGCATATCCACATATCCTACGCTTCTCATGTCTTTTGCACACACGCTTTCGAGATACTTTTTACTCTTTATGCACCCGCCGGAGTAACCGCTGTTGCTGCACCTGCTCGCAAAAACTTTTCTGTTTGCTACTCAGCGACTGTAAACAGTACACGAGTTCTTGCTTGCGAGTAGAAGTACTCAACTTTGCTCGACTAGGGGAGTACAAGCGTGTAGGAGAGTAGGAGCGGATGCAAGCAAGAAAAACAGCGAAAAGAACGGGAAATAACTTGAGTGGAGACCACTCCAGTGTGTGATATCGGTGGCAAAGAAAACCTCGCTTGAGGTGTTGCATGCTGTTTATGAGCTAGACTAACAACACTGATTCATAGAGTAAAAAAAATAAACAAAAAATAAAAATAAATAAAAAATATTACAAAAAATAAGGAAACAAATTTAAAAACTAATAATAACAAATGAAAAATTGAAAAAAAAAATTGAAACGAAAATTAAAAAAAGTTGAAAAAAATATTCAAAAATTTTGACAAAAAAAAAAAATAGAAAAAGAATTTACAAAACGAAGAATACAAAAATTAAAAATAGGAAACAAATTGAAAAAAATAAAAAATCTCCCCGTTTGACTGACACTATTTTTTTTTGTAAAAATGTGTTTTCTTACGTCAGGTGGGTTAGTCGAAAAGAAAAATTCTTCTTATTTATTCAAAAACGACAAAATATTCATGCAAAATGAACAAAAACATTTTTTTCAGATTAGATTATATGCTGGATTCGATTACATATAGTGAAAAAAATTGGAGACTATACATAATCAAGTCCGACCTGTATTGAGGAGAATAACAAGCCTGATGTACACATTTTCTAAAGCAAGGCAGCTGTCAAAAGTTTAGCTTCGGGTTAAAGTATATGTTGAACTTATAAAAAATTTGGGAAATTAAAAAAATATTAATGTGGGAACTCTATTATCAAGATGAAATGAATTTGGTTTTCCTCTATACCGCCACCGTGGGATGCAACTAGGATTGTCGAATTCATTTAGCTAGCAAAATATAATCATCAGTACAGCTCGTTTAACTACCTATTCAAAGAACTATCTGTTTTCTAAATACTCTATATTTGGTTATTTAAATAAATCTGAGAAAACACTGTGTAGTGTTCAAAAATAAACAACGCATTTTATCTGTACAATGCACCAAATTTATATACCCTGCTATCTGCTGCTACAGATTCAGAACTTTGTTATCCCCGGCGGCGCAGCGGATTTTGCGGCACCCGAATAATCATATTAAATTTTGATATTTACTACTATACGAAACAAGAAGAAGAAGATGACAATTCAAACGCCAATTCGATTGTGTTCCAGATCGCAAAACGATACCTACGCATTAACCCAACACGCCTCACTGTGCATCGTCAGTGGCAAGGTAGTCTTCACTTGGTTTCGCTGCGCTCTATTCATGCATTGCTCACTGCAGCACTGTTGCCTGTGCCAGCAAGTTTTCCTTCAAGACATCAGTTTTAATGAAATTCTAACAGCAGAACGTAAAACTGTCTGATAGTGGAGGTGGTTACGAACTTTCCGAAAAAGCTTTACCTTCAAGACATCAAAATAATCTAGGCTTATGGAAGCAAGCATCAGTTGACCTATTGGGACGGGGAGATTCTGTCAATTTTTATGCCACTGCTACACACGATATCACAGCAGGCAGTTGGTGTCCACTCATGAAGTCTGTGCCAGGCGTGCTCGCTTGTGATTGGTACATTGTTCGTGAAAATTCGACCTTAAACTTTTATTCAATTTTCACTGTTTAACATTGAAGTGATAATGATAACTGAAGAATCACAAAATTGTCCATCATTTTATCAATCCAACGACATATTGATTATTGTGATCCATCATGTGGTTACATCAGTATTACTGTTTGAAATTTTTCATTCCAACGTTACACCTTGGTTTTAGTTTCCGCAGAATGTATCTCGATATAGTGCGGTTAGACGTAGTCCTACGTCAAAATTCATAAAAATTGGAAGTGTGGAGTTCAGCTTGTCAAAAATGGTTGGATTGTAGAAGGTATGAACAAAACTGAATGAAATTATGTTAATTCAATTGATATAATAAACAGGAATTGACAATAAATAGTTTGAAAATTGATCGAAAAATTAACAGAATTCCAACGGGGTTTGCCCAAGAGCAAAACATCGTGGCTTTTCTACCAACCCCATGAATTTTGGCGTCCTTTGCCAGCTCGGAAGTGCGTCAAAGGACCGCAGAGTAGTTTTTCGTCGGGTTTGTTGTTTTTCCGTTTGCTGACGGTAAAACTTCATGGAAGTCTGTGGAGACCTGACGCACTTATAAGGCGGCAAGTGGCACCAAATGCATAGGAACGATTCAAAAACTATAACCTAGCAGTTATCGGGTTTTCATTTTGTCAATGATTGGTTCCAGTTTCGAGTGATATTCGGCCATTTTAGGCTTGTTTTCCAGAAACTGGAGAGCACCATGTTGTATTTACACCCACACTGGCCCGTTTTTTTCGCCATTTACAACATTTTTATGGACGCTTAGTAAATTTTCCAGTCGATTGCTGTAAGCATGAAAGGAATTCGTTGAATAACTGAGGTTGTAGTATTTGAAATTGGACCATTTTTGTGACGCTCTCAATGCTTTTCAATTTACAGCCTCTGGAGCGGGAACACAATAAAAGAGGCTGATCGATATTATTCTTAAAGAAGATTACCTTCCCAGTAATTAAATTGATCAAAACATCGGAGATTGAGGGTTCGAGTCCCGTCTGAACGAGGAAAATTTTTTTTAAGTATAAGTCACAGCTTCTGTCCTTGTTCATTTTCCGCATCCTCGTAAAACTACATACAATACAGTCAAACCTGTTTCTGTGCTAGGGATAGGGACCGCACAAAATAAATCGCATAGAAAAATCATTTCTAACTTCACGTGCAGTTACAAAACAATATTTCCACAACATTATTGAAAAAAAAAATATGGTGGATAGGGACCGCATAAAAAATCCTCAGTTGAAAATAACTCGGAAGTTGTTGATTCTGATTAAGAATACCTATTAAAACAATTTTAAAACATCGGATTGATAAACGTAACTTTTTCAAACATACTAATCCTTTCAACCGCTTTTCTTCGTAGGCTAGCAATTCGTGATTCCTACGTAAAACTGACGCAAATAGTAATTTTTTGACGCAACACTTATGTAATGCGTTGGAATTCATTCCAAGAATCGGAAAAAATAAATGGCTGAGTATGTTGTCAAAAGTGGTCCTTTTTCATATACCGCACAAAAAAAAAATCGCACGAAAACAGTCGCATAAAAAAAATTATCGCAAAAAAAAACAAAATAAATTTTGCACAAAAAAGTTGCAAAAAAACGGGTTTGACTGTACTTACTTTACAGAATATAAAATGTAAGTCATAAGCCAAAAATGTAATTAGTTCATAGGAAAATCTCTGTCAAAGCGTTGCAGTAGGACGTAGTTCTACGTCAAAATTGGCCCTTAGCAATCAATCAATTACGTTAAAGTGTTAATGTAATTTTAATCTATTTATTTCATGATTCATGGTTTCATTGTTACCTATTTCCAAAACATTTAATACATAATAAACTTTATCTACTTGTAAATACCTGTGGAGAGAAATAACGCCACAACCTAAGTGGTGCGGCATAGGTGATAGAATGGCGGAATTTGAAAAAGAGAACGGACTGTGCTCAGAGGAGGGGGAGTATTCAGCGAAGTGTTACTCTGCGTGAGGTTACCATACAAAATTGTACTATACGTAATGTACGTAATGTACGAATGTTCCCGAAGTTGGTATATATGATTAAGCGCTTATTTAAAAGTTATCTGGGATTGGGGTGAACGGAAAAAAATCAAACAACTTGTAGAAGAAAGTGTAAGTCTTCATATATAAAAACATAAATTGAAAAAACTACCATTTCATAAGGAGAACTATGCCAGTGAAGTTCAGACTTTCGTACGTTTCGTTGCAGAGCTACCTAAGCTTGTCCGAAGGAACTAAAATTGTTATGAACTGAATTGTTTTATTCCTCAAACACGTTCTTGAAGCAATGCTAAATTTTTCTCATCTTGCAATTTATGAAATATGCAGTTCTACATTTGTTCCATGCAAAGAAAAAGTAGGACTTAAATTCTTTAAAGAAAAATGGTTTTCACTAATGGCGATCATATTTAGATTTTCGAGTTAGTTTGAATTATTTAGATTGAAATTTGTTCATTCAGACAGCGACAAGGGCGCTTCTCTCGTCCCGAAACCATTTATTGGAAGTAGTTAATAGTAGTTCGCTTATCAAAAAATTTCGAATAGAAAACGACAAAGAAATGTTTCGTTTTTTCTTCTAATCTGTCATCTGCGCAGCTGCTCCCCCACTGAGAGGTCGCTTGCGTTGTCTGTGCTTGGATTGCATCATTTCGGGCAAGCGATTGGTTGAATTATAATCAAATTGATATTCTACTATGTTTCTTCAATGTTTTAAAAATGCTTTTATAAACTAGAGTAATTTGATCTCAATCCAATGATCAAAATCTCGCATGCCACCATTTTTTGCCATGCCACCCTACTGAGGTAAAGCGCACTTCTACCAAAAAAAAAAAATAAATAAAAGTAGCAATTTAGTAACACAGATTTATCGAACAGTTATTTGAGTAACCAATTGCATATTATTGTCACCAGGGATCATTTATTCCTGTATAAATTATTTGAAAGTCATTTTGAATACTTTTTCAGCAATACTAACTTTAGGTTGCATATATGTTATTTATTTTTGGAAGCATCACAGCAAAATGTAGGTTTATACTTATACTTGTATCTCAGAGCATCTACCTATTATTGTTGGACTCTTAGACACATTGTTGTACGCATTCCATTCGCAAACATCCATCAGCAGGAACCCGACGCAAAAAAATAAACTTGCAGACACTTGTCGCATTAGGCACCTGCTTCATCTAGAATATATCCTTAGTATATTTTCTATCCCGCGCATTTTCGTTCGTCCGCACTTTTGAACATTATTGCTAATATTTACCGACTGTCGATTGCCTCGCTGTGGTGGACCCTCAACTTCTTGTTGTCCACGCGGCATGCTAGTGTTACATACCTACTCGTAGTTTGTGACCATGAAAGAGTACACATCCACGGAAACTATCTGGTTCACAAATCGACAAAAAACCGATCCCATCTTTGCAGCTGTTTGTTATAATATTCCATTCAGCGGCGTTATGTGGCTGGTAAACAAACGGCACTCTACGGAAGAATGCACAGCGTAATGATGCACTGTTGGGAAGACGCGGGAACCTTGGCCGGTGGCGTCCCCTGTAATTAGCCATGTAGCCATCACGGCCAAGACACAGGGGTGGTAGCGCATCAACCGCGATCCTGTCGCACATTGTAATTGGCTGTGGTCAAAAGCAAACTGTTCTTTGAGTTACTAGGAGTGAAATCACTATATTCCATCCCACAGTGAGATCATTCCTACAGCGCGCAAAAATTAGCACCAACCGAGACCGCAATTGCTGCGAATACAACTGCGAATTGGTTTTACAACTTCGACAACAGCAAAAAAAACGCGAACCTTTCCGTCTGTTGAAGCGCTAAAAATATCCAACCGCGATTAATCACTTTCTTTGTGCAATTCAATAAGGAGTCTTCACTCGCAATACTTTGTAGTTCGCTGACTCTGCAGGTGAATTAACAATGTCACTGTATGAGTTGCCATCGGGAACCGAGGGACAAAGTGTACTTTGAACGTGAAGGAAAAAAAAATTGCAGATAATAGCAGGTGCTCAAGAAAAGTAATCCATTGCGAAAGGGTTTTCCGTTAAAGTGCATTGCTAATTTCTACCTTAACATTCGTGTGTATTGGACATTTCGCTCACATTATCAAGATTGTGAATGCAATCGAAAGCAGAACCTACCACCAACCGTCAGTACGTGGATAAGGCTTAACGTTTCAACTGCCACCACCAACCTTGAGACGAAACACACACGGTGTGCATTTACGGCGGGAACTCGACCGTAAATGAATTATGTTTTGTTTACCGCAGTGAATTTTGCTAGATGTGCAAAATTTAATTTATATAGTCCAACAGCATGCATGCATGCATGCCATGCATCGGTTGTGTGTGTGCTGAGTTGCGCCGGAAGTGGGCAGAACAGAAAGTGGGTGAAATTCTACGCTCGGCGGCTAGCTACGTGTGAAACTCGATCGTTAGTGGCAGTGAAGAGCCCCATTACCACAGATAGACATCGGTTTGTGCGTGATAACACCGAGATTTAATGAATTGATCTAATGTTAATGTGCCGGAGAATGAACGTGGCGAAGCATTAACTTTCCGCTTTGTTCTACACTTTTTTTTTAGGTGCAGAGCCTTTGGGTTATCTTGTAGAACTAATTTCAAAATTAAACTGAATTTCAACCATCGATAGGCATGAAAAACTAATTTAGTGTTGCATAAATCAAATGCAAGGCCACACTTACAATTTTATTGTCATGTTGTCGTAATTTGCATAATTTCACAAGTTGTGCTTCATGATAACCACTTCTCAGGTGATGAATTGCGAACACATACTATAAAATTCATAGTAAAAAGCTTTGAAGATGTTTTTACAATTGTTGTTCTCATTGTAGGGTAATTTTTAATAAAGTATGCTCGTGAGCATACAAAAAACATGGCTTTGAGCAGGAAATAATGGCTTTGTCATCATAATTTTACTGTCTTTATTATTACCTCCAGCATATAGGAGGATAAAAAGTTGGCGCAAGCACCAGTTACTTTCATTAACTTTTCATGATCGAAGCTTGTTTGATATCTTTGTTCACGGCATGTGGAAATGTTTTATTGTTTTATTGTAACTATTAAACTTGTATTTGAAATAAAGTGTTAAGAAATGTGAAAACCTATGGAAATATTGAGACTTGTATATTTTATGATACTAACCACGTATATGATCCTAACAAAATTTTCACTATTCGCTTAAACCGGTTTGAAATCGTGGAGTTCAATACACTTTTGATATTTAACGAACTTGCCTCACACACTTGAGTGTGGCCGCAACAACATTCATATCGTGTGTTGGTTCAACTAGGTTCCAAAAATTAAAAATATAAAAACCTTTGTATTTCTTTCACGTAAACCACATACATTTGTGCGTGGCCCCAGCAGCCTTCCTACCATAATATTTTGCATTTCACTGAGATAAACCACATGCACCTGTGCCTCAATAGCGTCAATTAACTTGATCCCAAGACCCCATTTTCGGCGAGTGATGCACTTCTGTGAATTCGATCATTGAATTGCAATACAGTTTGTGTCAATTGTGCATATAGTTGATGAGTAATAAGAGTTTAAAGCTCATTTTTTGAGGTAAAAATTGATTTCTCTCCACCGCGAAGAATTTGAAATAAACCGCATACATTTGTGTCCCAAGAGTTTTTTGCTGTTATTGTCTGTTGGTCTAAGCCGGTACCAAATATAAATAGGCTAATTGTGCATCTCTAGTCCGACGGCTAAACAGATCATAAACTGAAAAGATCTGAACAAATAAAAATTTAGGATTCATATAAAAACATACAACTTTGTTCATCTTGATCGGTTTTTAAATTCTGATTCTTTTGAATAATAAATATTTTCTAATAGATTGATTAACGATTAACGATAAATCGAACATGTTAGCGATGTTTTGATGTAGAACTACGTCTTCACGGAAGGTTTATATGGGTGTTAAATGGAACAGGGGATAAAATTATTTCCAATATCAAATGCCTTTAACTCGGTTAGTTTTCAACAGACTTTTTCGTTCAAGCAGCAACCGATTGAAAAAATAGCTAGAGATCACCTCAAATGCAAATATTGTAACTTAATTGTGCAAACTGTTGTACTATGAAAAAATGCTAATTCCGATAAATCAGTGCAAAGCTGCATGTATGCATGCGATTCATTAATACTTTATCTAGCACAGTCGACAGAATATTATACCTAATCAACTGGGAGGGCCATATAAGAGTCTGCTTTTGGCTTGAACAGATGCCATATCAAATAAGCTGATCGACAAAAGCGAAAAAATGCTATCCTAAAGCTCAAAATTGTTGCTCTAGAAAGATGATTGCTTTTTGACCAACCGGTATGTTTACGCAAAAACTCATTTAAGTCTTTGAAAAAATGTTGGTGGCTAGAGGCATCAAAACTACAGAAACGGTTAAAAAACTATAATCTTTCATTATTTCCAGTTTGAGCTTGAGGGTCACACCTGCGTTAACCAGTGATATCAATATGCAACAAACAACAGCGTGGCTTAACTGGAAGTGCGGCACCTTCTGCAATCCGGTGCCATCTGACATGAACAGAATTTTGTCTCCCAGCCGCACAAATGCAATATGCACCACGCAAAAGATTTCGCGCCATCTCGATCAGATGTTGGTAGCACCCTGTCAGAGTTCAATAAAACTTTGTCGTGTTCTTACCCTTGGCAACTCTGCTCGATAATTCATCATACTCAACATTTGAAAAGGGCTGAAGTTTTTTTTTTAAATTGGTATATCTTAATTATGACCAGGGCCGGATTTAGATGGTGGGGGGCACGGGGAAAATTTGTTTGTGAGGCCCTCTTTTTCTTAAAACATTTAGAGGTAACGTTCTGGAAGGTGACGAGCAAAAAAAAAAAAGGTCGCCTCAGGACTAGGGGGGCCCCTTGAATCGGGAGGCCCGGGGCATTTGCCCCTTTTGCCCCCCTCCCTCAAATCCGGGCCTGATTAAGACAAGAGATAGAACAAAGTTGTCAGAAGTTGACTTTCAGGGAATTGTCTGAACCTTCATTTTTAAATATAAATTGAATTTGGGATCCTACACTAAAAAAACAATTTTTGGAACAAAAAGTAAATCAAAAAAATGATTTAAGGTTTAATGGAAACATATAATTCTTGTTTCTGATTTCCTAGAAGCGATCATCATTCATTCTCTTCTTTGCTTTAGTTTTTTAGATAGAAAATATAGCTGCATAAAACTTTTTTAAACAAACAAAAGTGGGCACTTTTGAAAAAAACTAAAACAGTTGTCCAACAAAACTTCTTAAAGTTTGATGTGGTTCCACATGTTTTGCCTTTGAGATTGTAACGGTTCAGTCGGTCATCTCAGATTGCTTTCAAAATAAGTTTTCTAGATAAACAATTTTGTTGCCTAAAACTCTCCTTAACATACCAAAGTAGGCATTCTTAACGACAACAGTTTTTCTGAAAAAACTTTTTTAATGGATCCAAAACGATCATATATATGCTGTGATACAACATTATGACGTACATCCTTTTGATCAGTTTTTCAATACGGCCTAAAAACGAACGGGTTACTTGTCACTTTTGTATTGGAATGGTGCATACGTCCTTTTGTTTTCTTGATTTTATGCAACGTACGAATAAGTAACAACTAAAAGAGAGATACCAAAAGATGGGTCTTCGAATAACGAACAAATTGGCATTTGAAAAAATGGCGCTTACGTCAGTCTGCGAGATCATGGCAGATATGGAAGCGCAAATAAATTGTCTAAAACTTATATTGAAAAAAGAAAAAATCCTAGATCACCCATTTTTAAAACCGCTTTTTATTTCAAAAAAGATTTTATTCAGTGTAGAATCTCAACTTCAATTTTTTTTTGCATATTTAAACGAAAGTTTAGATATTTTTAGAAGACATCCCTTGACAACTTTTCTCTAACTGTTTTCATTGCTGTACTTCCAGGAGGACACAAAACAGTTTTTGTTGGGAAAACTTTTTTTTGCCTACTTTAACTTGTTCAGTTTACCCTTGTAGTCTCAAAGCGGATGGTCATGAGTTCGAATCTTAGTAGAATCAGACCGTTCGGCATCGCATGAGTTCATTCTCAGACTTCCTTCCATCACCCTACTTTACCCTTTTCTCTCCAAAAATTTCAGAAAAAAAAGATGCAAGAGAAATCTCAAAATGAACCCTTATTAAAAGACGTAGTCCTACGTCAAAAAATTCGAACTGAGTTAAATGAATAATTCTCCAGGCAGTTCTAATTGCCGATACTTTGCAGGGCAACTGAACGAGGTTCGGTAAAGAAGAGCAGTAGAGTCCACAAAAGGTGTGTAGAAGAAAGGGTATGTAAAAGTATAAAAATCCGTCACTAACCACGGTGATGGAAAGTACCTTCCTTCCCCGTTATAGTCGTTAGAGATGCGGAGGTAAACTATGTCTCTGGCAACAACGGTTATAACACTTCCTTCTTTCCTTCCCTAACGACTGTAAGGACGTGGCTGACGCCGTAATCGATCATTACAAAGCGGAAGGTACTGTATTGTTCGAAGATAGTAAATGTGGTTCTTTGTGTAACGTCACTAGCTGAGATCCTTCACGGCGGAGCAACTACGAAATGTGAGGTTATTCAAGCTCAAGCTCATGAGTGCCTACTTTGATTTATTCAGAAGAGTTTCAGGCAACTAAAATGTCTATCTAAAAACTTGTTTTGAAACTGACGTTAACAGTCTCTCCCGAGTCGAGACTAGAACCCACGATGACTGGCTTGCTAGGCCAGCATCGTACCTCGAGACCATCTGGATGAACTTAGTACAGATAAATTACAGAAAAAAATATGCAATGTTGCTAAGGGGGAGTAAGGCCTACACACCTACAAAATTTAATTAAATTCTGATAGGGTGCTATAAGTCTTTCAGTCAAGTTGGCGCGAAACCCTTCCACAGCGTAATAAACTCTTGCGAGGCTAGGAGAACGGCGGCTTCTGCTATCTGTTCCCATCTGACACAAGAAGAATTTGATTGTCTTCTTACCAAGCTGCAACACGATACAATGTGTTATTTTGTTGCGTGGTTGAGAGCTCCATCCGTTCAGTTGCACTGTTTTCTAACAGGAAATCAGATTCATCTTTTCTACATTCGTATTACATACGGAATAGAATTTTTTTTGTGTGTTGCGAAACTGGGGAAATGACGTAACTTGAAAAAAGGCGGGAGATGTAACAACATTATTCTAAAATTATTGGATTGGATTGGTTAGATGCTGCTTTTCCAATTGCTGTTTATCCAGAAAGCTTAGCGGGCTCGATCCCTAATAAATTATTACCTACAGTTGAAGTGTGCAAAAAATCACTGCTAGGTCTGCTCTAGCATTGTAGTTTTTCCGCTGATTTTTTTGGCTATTCAGGTGATATACTTTTTTTCATTTTTGCAACTGGTAAATTTTCAGGTTATTTTGTTAGATTAGATTTTGTTCAAACTTTTTTTTTCGCTAATCAACACACTTATTATTACAGCAGGTTTTTCAACTGTTATTTTATATTCAAAGTTTATTAGGTGAGATTTTTCATGTAAAGAACAGGAGAAACAAATGTTAAGAGACAGTTGAAATCAAAATTGTGCTGCGAAGTTTGGGTTAGATCAGTATAAGTTCGGTTTTTGTTTTAGAGAGGAAGAAAAAGTGAGTTGTGATTAGTAAAATTTGTATGTTGAAAGGTATCCAAAATATGAAAAAAAGGGATTGTCTTATTCAGATTAGGGGAGGATTGTACAAAACGCATCAGTTAAGCAATTGCGCGATTTACAGCGTTTCTAATAATTTTCAAGCGACATTGAACGTGATTGTAGGATCTATATAATGCATGTTTATGACGAATTATTATTTTGTTATAATAATATTATAAAACGCAATACAACAAAGGCCAATATGTTCCAAAGCAGAAGGCTAACAACCACTAGCAGAAATCAGTCAAGCAATCTCGTGCAAGCGTTTCTCAGTGTATTCTGCCCCAATTTTAATTTGATCGTTTTTAGGTAAAAGTTGACGAAGTATTATGAATTCCAAAAGTGTAAAGGCTAGGGGAACCAAAGTTTTTTGTATTATTTACAAGTCAGTTAATTATAAAAGCTTATATAAAATTCATGACTAAATACATGTTGAACAGAGCCACAGCTAATTGCACAGTTTTTAAAGTATTTAGTAGGCTGTCCCAAAAAAAATCGATGTTGAAAAAGTCAAGGTGCTCAGCCCCAAATTGAAAGATAATGTTATTTATAGCATTTTTGTAGAACATTTCGACTTTCTTAAAGGTCGTTTTCAGGTTGCCCAAACGTGATTTATGAAAAAATGACTTTTTCAAGCTACAAAACCACTCTTTTGCACTTTTTTCAAATCTGTTCGATTCCTACATTTTTCCATATATTTTTTTATTTTTGTGGGGTTGTTTTCGAATATTTTGCATGGTTTGGTTCAGCATCGCATTCAATTATTTGACTCACAGAGCCCACTGAACATCACAAAAAATTGAATTTTCCTTATAATTTTCAGATAAAACCCTTCAAAACACATATAAAAAAATTTTTCGATCAAGAACTGAAATTTTTACTGCAAAGCGGAATTCAAAACGAAAATTTACATGAAAAAAGATCCTTGATATCTTATCGGGGGGCTGAGATATCGGCGTTTTTACATGTGATGGAAAACTAAGCATTTTGTCAAAAATGCCACTAAAGCTCAATATCTTCATTGCACAGTGTTTTATTTTGCCGTTTGTGCGTATGATTTCCTAAAAAGTGATTCAAATGTTGATTATAGCCATGAGGTATATTCGGTGAAGTTTCAGGATATTCAAAAATGCATCTTTTAATGTAGAAAGAAGGGTGATCAATCCACTAATAAGTGAGATAAAACATTTACTTTTTAATCAGAATGAGATAGACGCAAGGTGTCTTCGACAAAGTTTTAGGTTATCTTAAAACAAGAAACTCAACCTAAAACATCATGTTTCTATCTCTTACATATTACGAGCAACATTGAGTTTTCTATTAGAAGGCACGAAAAATCACAATTTTCGCTCTAACTTTTTTCGCAGATTTTTTCAAATTTTGAAACCTTATACTTATTTATCAGCCACCCAAAAATGCATTTGTTTTTTTGACATTGTTATTTTTTAACTCCCAAAATAAATCAGTTATTTAACATATTTGTTAAAATGCATAGTTTTCCATCACATAGAAAAATGCCAATATCTCAGCTCCTCGATAAGATATCAAGTATCTTTTTTCATGTAAATTTTCGTGGTAAATTCCGCTTTGTAATGAAAATTTCAGTTCTTGCTCGCATTTTTTTTTGTGTTTTGAAGGGTTTTATCTAAAAATTATTAGAAAAATTATTTTTTTTGTGATGTTTAATGGGCTCTGGGAGTCAAAAAACTGAATACAATGCTGAACCAAACCAGGCAGAATATTCAAAAACAATCCCACAAAAATAAAAAAATGTACGAAAAAATTTAGGAATCAAACAGAATTGAAAAAAGTGCAAAAAAGTGGGTTTGTAGGTTAAAAAGTCATTTTTTCATAAATCACGTTTGGGCAACCTGAAAACGACCTTTTAGAAAGTCGAAATGTTCTACAAAAATGCTATAAATAACATAATCTTTCAATTTAGTTCTGAGCATCTTGACTTTTTCAACATCGATTTTTGACGTTGACTAACGTCTATATCGAAGTTAGGCCCCTGAATTTGAAAATCTAGTAATTCAAGCAGGGAAAACCAGAGAAAAGTGGTCAGGTTTTGAGCGCTTATTTTGCAGTCATCTATAATCAGGTTTTCGAGGTTTTGGCATCAATCGATCAGAAATTCTTTTACGGTTAAATTTATGTAACAAAAACAAACTTTTGTTTGAGATACACTATTGAAAAATTGGTAATTAATATCGATTGTCTAAATCATACCGCGCAGCCAATCACTACCTCTCTTCCCAAGCACAGTCGACACTAACGGATACAATCGATCTGACTTTGTTGTTATTTTTGTTGTCACTTTCTGTTTCCGATGTTTATGCTGCTGCTAGCGGAAAAAACCTTGCAAATATGCATTTTTCTGTTGGCGTTAATATTACGACAGCGGCCGGCGCCCCATAATTCTGATTCCAAAGCCGCACCAGTGACATGCGGACGCTAGGTGATAGCAGCTGAAAGGAGGAAATACAAAATAGAACCGGTCATCTCGTGCCGGTTTCACCCGTAATGCTGGTGGCTTTAGTAGTAAATGGCTACTGCAAAACACTTAAATGGCTGGAATTCTGGACGGACTAACCAGGAAACTATAATCGGCAACTGGCACCTTTTGTTGCCTCGAAATTTTGGTACAGAAGCGGCAAATTGAATTTTCTGTTTTACCAAATGCTGCTGCAAGCGGAAAAAACCTTGCATAAATGCATGTTTGTGTTGGTGTTAATATTACGACAGCGGCCGGCGCAGCTTTCAAGAAACATTTGTCTCTACCATTCCATCATCTATGTAGCCCCGCCTTCTTTCTAATTATCTGACGAAGCCTTGGTATAAAACGTATCGTTCGAACATTTCACCCCATCAGTTTCACTACTAAACCGTACCGGATACATACGGACGCTCGGTGTTAGCAGCTAAAAGGAGGAAAAACTAAATAGTAACGGTTATCTCGTGCCGGTTTGACCCGAGATGCTGGTGGCTACTGCAAAATACTAAAATGGCTGGAATTCTGGACGGAAACCAGTAAACAAGAAATCGGCAACTGGCACCTTTTGGTGCCTCGCAGTTTTATAATAGAAGCGGTTAGTTGAATTTTATGTTTTACAATTTCTGCTGTTAGCGGAAAAAAACCTTCCTAAAATGCATGTTTATGTTAATTTCACGACAGCGCTAGGTGTTAGCAGCTGAAAGGAGGAAAGACAAAATAGTACCGGTCATCTCGTGCCGGTTTCACCTGTTATGCTGGTGGCTTTAGTAGTAAATGGCTACTGCAAAACACTTAAATGGCTGGAATTCTGGACGGACTAACCAGGAAACTATAATCGGCAACTGGCACCTTTTGGTGCCTTGAAATTTTGTTACAGAAGCGGCTAATTGAATTTTCTGTTTTACCAAACGCTGCTGCAAGCGGAAAAAACCTTGCATAAATGCATGTTTGTGTTGGTGTTAATATTACGACAGCGGCCGGCGCAGCTTTCAAGAAAAATTTTTCCTTACCATTCCATCACCTATGTAGCCCCACCTTCTTTTTATTTATCTGACGAAGCCTTGGTATAAAACGTACCGTTCGAACATTTCACCCCATCAGTTTCATTATTAAACCTAACCGGCTACATACGGACGCTTGGTGTTAGCAGCTAAAAGGAGGAAAAACAAAATAGTACCGGTCATCTCGTGCCGGTTTCACCTGTTATGCTGGTGGCTGTTAGTAATAAATGGCTACTGCAAAATACTAAAATGGCTGGAATTCTGGACGGACTAACCAGTAAACGAGAATAATCGGCAACTGGTACCTCTTGGTGCCTCGAAATTTTATTACAGAAGTTTTGTAAAAGAAGCGTTGCAATTCCCTCTACTATTTGCTTCAATGGAATATTTTTTTTTTTTATAAGAATACGGTAGTCAACGTCATGCGGTCGTGTCTTGAATACCACCCTCCTACTTTTTTTGGGACACCCTAGTATTTAGTCATTATGGCACACTTTTTTATATGAGAACTGTAGAAAAGGTGGGTTTTTATGGAAAAGCGAAAAAGTTCGTCATAAAAAGTCACATGTGTGAGTATTTTGGGGAAGTGATAGCAAGGGCCATCTTACCCAACTAGTGCGTCTTGCAGGGTTCTCTTGTTCGCTCGTTAATTCACAGCATCCGCAGTCGATAGCACACACGAATACAAAAGACTCAACCAACTCAACTTTGGAGACATTTCTGTCACTGCTGCAACCCTAATTTGCAAGTGTAAGCACCATCCGAAACTTAGCTGGCGCTGATGTGGAAATAATTTCCCGTACAGAAACAGGTCCGATTCGAGTGATGATCTTTGACATTAGCTCTCGTGCGTTCTTTTTTTCCCCCCCAGCAAAACAACAAATGCCATGATGTCATGATGGGTGATCCGTCAATCACTCAATTATATCACTGCAACTTTGTTGCCTTTTCTCGACTTTGTGATCAGTGCGCCTTTCACACACACACTTTTACTACTGAGGCTGTCACTCGTCAGTTGAAGCTCACCCCACCCGATCTCGGTTTCGCGGTATTGTAAACGGTGAAAGAATTTCACCTGCCAGTTCGTTTACCGCTGCTTAAGGGGAAGAGGAAGACTGGCAACAACGAAAAAAAAAAACAACATTCGTGGATGAAGTCGAACATGTATCCCTCGAGGCAAGACTAAAAACCAACAAGCAAACAAACAACAAAAAAGAAATATATTTTGGCTCTGTGACGTAAAATCGGTTCAATTTCATCCCGCTCGGGTTGTTGTGTTGTGTGGTTGTATCATAGCCGCTTTCTTAATTTTGTTCCAACCTCTTTCTCCGGGGTTGGACTCTCGGTTTGACGGATTTCGATTGTAAAACCCGGCGACGAAAGCGATCAGCGAAAAATAATGCTCGAAAGCCGGTTCCAGGGGCCCGCGGGGGAATCCGTCAGGAACAGGTTTCTCTTGTGCGCCTTGTTATTTGCCTGTTGTTTTGTGTGCTTCGGATGTTGACGGGAAGAGAATATGACGGGGACCGATGAACGTTAGCTCTCGAAAGGAAAGAATTAGATTTTCGATGATTTCGGATGATTATGATAAAGCGATAATTAACTGAGTTTCTGGAATTCCGAGCACGAACCTTGCGGGCTGCCCGAGTTAAACGGAATGCTGGGCCCGATAGGCGGCACTTCTTTGTGGCCGTGTGAAGGGTGCACCGGTCAAATTCGGAGAGGTGTTAATAGCCAATCGGAGACCTAACGGCATCTATTGTAGGTCACGCGGCAAACTAATTTAAGATTTCCGAGCGATTGATTGGAGTGGGCTTTGTGTCGTGGCCGAAGGGCATAACCACCATTCACGCACGGTGCCGTGCCGGGGTTGCGCTGGAAAAAGTTAAAAATGGCGTCGTTTATCAGATCTGGGATTAACAAGTCGTTAAATTCTCACCAATTGGAGATTCGAGACGGAAAGCTTTGAGCGCTGTCACGTGTGGGTGCTGTTTTCTACTTCGGATAATTTGGTAATAAAATGTTAGGTTTGGCTCGGTTGCCGATGAATTTATCACTTGGTACAGAACTTAAAAAACCTACATATTGAAATCTGTTTATCGGTCAAACTCATAATTTTATACGTTTTGTACTGGTCTTCCTTTCGCCAAAATAAAACCCAGCTTGCGGCGATGCTCACCTGTCTCTTTAACGTTTTGACTTCGATCGTATTTCCTACGACCAGAGCAGAGGAAACTCCACCCCGAGAACTGGATCACATTTGGTTCGTTTTATCGTTATTGCTTCCGCTTCGTTAGGCAGCGCAGTAGGCGCGACGAGCGAAGGCAAGAGGCGAACACCCCGAAAACCGGACATGTTTATTAGTATTGGATAAAACTTCCGTTTCACGCCTAATTAACTGCCTAGTCTTTAACGTAGCGCGCAGACGGCTGCTTAGGTACTAATCACAATTTCCCATTGGTACGTGATTTCGGGGGAATTAAGTTGCTGTGAAATTGGCCCCTGCTGCATCCACCACATTGTAACTCCCATTTCCGATGAATTTCTCACGGCCAGGTTAATGGCTGCGTTCGACTCGCGAAGCGAAATTGATCGCTTTCCGCTGCTAACCGATCAATCAGCCTGCAGTGGCTAGCCGATGATTGAGAGCTTCCGAGTTCCGCTTTTTGACAAGCCCCGTTTTGTGCCAGTGAACCGGATTGTCTTTGCGTTACAGTGTTTATAGCTTTCCGATATGGTTAATCAATTTGATTTAACATTATTTCTATTATATTTATACAAGTTTTGTTATCCTATTTGTCATAGCTTGTTAACGTTTGCTCTCGTTTTTTGTTACAATTCTTCTTTTTTCCTTCTATTCACACTAAACTTAAGTTAGAAACGTCTTCCAATGGTTTATTAAATGTTTTGTCAAGCTTTATGGCGGTAAAAATATATAGTTCTGTCTATTTTGTAACAACCTTGACTCTTCGGTGAGTTTGAGTACACATTTGTCACATTCGGGACAGTAATTTAATTGGAGGTATTTCAATTACACTGTCTGCACTTTGCAACATCTAGCTCTAGCACAATGCTCGGTCACATTACAATTTGTTCACCAATACCACACCAGCGATCGATTCTCAGGACAGCGCAGCACAGCGCCAGCGCCTGCGAGTTCAACGACCGGCTGGGAACGGTTGCCCGTCGCTCGTGATTATCGGAATCTGCATAAGGCGCAGCATTCCTGCGATCGACCGTGTTGTGATTCCGTTCCGTTGGGCAGGCGCAAACGGTGCAGTCGCAGCATCAACACCAACAGCAGAAAAGTATGTACAAATCCGTAGGCTGCCGGTGAATGAAACATGCGCGCGCAAATCAACTTCGTCGACTGAAGTATCACTCTTCATTCATCCCTGAGCTTGTGGTGACGGTGCGGTGCGCCCGACGCGAATATCCCTGAGCCAGGGTTGAGCTTGGCAGTTATTTGGCCTCCCAAATAAGAGAACGGAGGAGCATTTCTTTCCCGGTGAGTGAACGTGATTTCATGCTGGCTTTGTTGGCGCGGTGCGCGGCACCATAAAGCTCGCTTTGACAGCGAACGTTTTCGAAAAGATGAAAAGACCGAGGAAAAAAGCAACGATTCCATGGCAGCCGAGGGTGGGCGAAATTTTTCGTAATTCGAAAACATGACTTCTTGTCGCTTGGTGTGCAGAGCAACAGCATCATTGTTGCCTAGACGTTGGCACGACGCCACGTGATGAACTGCGAAAAAGAGCATCATCCCCCTTGGGGATTGGCACGGAGTAAATGCATCGTTAAATGGTACAGAACGAAATGTAAATTAGCCGGGCCGGATACGTGACTTTCCACGAGGCTGGATTTGCTGAGTTGAAGTGTAACAATAATTGGACAGAGATGAATGTGCGGTTGGCTCGTTTGGCTAGATCTCCGTTCTTAATGGTCGGTTGCATAATAATTTACTTATGTTATGGGTGATAAATAGCAGAAACTTTAACAGCGTTGGTACTGTTTTTATTTTTCGAAATTTATATGCCTAACAAGAACGCAATTAAAATTAAAGCATTGCTTGTCAGTGAATTTATTTTCATTACAGAACTGTTGGATGCTGGTTGGGTCTGACAACTAATAAGTTATGGAGCTGTATAAAAAATATTTCTAAGGTAATGGGTTAAAATAAATATAAAACCTGCAGTTGTTAAAAAACCTCCCTATTGTTCGGAACAAAAATGACTAGCGGGTTTTACTCCATAAAACTCTTTGTTTGTTTTTTAAATTGAAAATATAATTTCAATTCAATTTGTAGCACGTGTATCATCATTGCTTTAAAAAACATTCTAGGGGGGCCGGAGGGTCGATATGTAATATGACAAAAAACTGCATACGTATTGTCTTATTTCGTTCAGCCGAAAAGGCAAGAAGGAAAAAAGCTTTCATCACTTGGTCAGTAAAATAAAAAAAAAAAATTATTGTTACCAGTAAAACGATAGGGATAGTGACCCCAATCATTACATCATTTCCCGACGATTGAAACATCCATTACTGGCAAAAGGGTGCAAGTGGTTGCCAACCTAGAAATGCTAATGGATCACTTGGTTTACAATTTCACCGCCAAATGGATATTACAACACCGGCTATAATGTTTGTTGTAAGGCGCGATTCACCATGGATGGCGTTGTACTTGGTGGTTGATTGAAAAAGGCACGAAACCATTAAAATCATCTTTGAACGCTGATAATAGCTGGTGAGGAGGCTCTATACAAATATTGTTTTATATCGAGAGAAAGTCATTCGTGGAAACAAATATGCTTTCAAACGCCTCTAGATGAAACCAGAGAAACAAACTGAAAATCACTGTTATTGTAAACATTTCTATTTACTGCTTGAGAATGTGGATTGTTTTTCTACAACAGCAATCACGATTTACTGCCATCTTTTTGAATGAATTACAATAAAACTGTTCATAACGTAATATCATATCAACTAATCTTCCAACAAAACCGAATCAAAGCTGAGCAGATCAAGGGTGATAGATTACACTGGTCAACAAAAGTGAGAAAAATGTTGCTCTTAAACGCAAAACAGTTACCCCAAAAAGATTATAAGTTTCCAACCAACCCTGTAATTTTTTATGCCCCTAGTGAATGCAGATGTGCGTCAAAAAGTCGCAGAGTAATTGCTCGCGGTGTTCGTCGTTTCTAAGATTGCTTACGGAAAAACTTATTCAGGTCTCTGAAAAAGTTACCTTTGATAGGGGCATCAAAATTCACAGGATTGGTTAGAAAACTATAATCTTGCTTTTTTCCAGTTTTAGCTCTATAGTACAACATATCATGTTAAGATGTCAAGTTTATATCACTACGCCAAATATCGCGTGTTAAACCAAATAAGTAAAACCATCAATTTTCTAGCTTGAAAATAGTTAACGGTGGACGTGGAAGAATTTTTTGTGCATGAATTTCTCTCTCTTCTTAGTTTCTTACATAGCAAACAATAAAAATGGCAAGCTACGACATGTTTTCTCTGAGCCCGGGTTCACGATTATTAGGTTAACAGCGCGCGTAGGTGTCTCATACATACACTGAAATCATAACATTAATGCTAATTTGCTTCGAAGAACGCAGGATGGACATTAAAATATTGAATATCACACTGAAAAAAGTTTTTTTGGAAATCAACTTTTTTCAGTGTGGGATTCAATATTTTAAACTTAAATTGAATTAAATGCAATTCGATTATATTTTTAAATACATCCTTCGACAACTTTTCTCTTGTACATTTATTGTATAAATGTTAATAAAATGTTAGGATAAAATTCTGATTCCTGAAGATTTTTGACAAAACGAGATTTTGTTACTTAGGCGTCGTACACAAATTACGTAACGCATGAAGGGGGAGGGGGGTTGAGTATGCGTTACTTATTGTTAGGTAGGGGTGAGGGGGGGTGTAGTAGAGACAGTTAGGTAGTTGCGATTGATCCAAAAATCAAACAAATAATATCGCACGCTAGCCTGTGGGACTAAGAGCGGTCTCGATCAACTAGATTAGTTGAGGGAATTCGTTAACGATATTGTTTTGGCACATTTTGCATGTTGCAGGATAAGAACAGCGATACACCGTGCCCTAGTGCTAAGTCGAGAAAATTTCCAGCTCGAAAAGATCATCGATCTGATCGGGAATCGAACCCGATATCACGATCGCGTGGGAGTTCTGGCCGACCGACAGCGCTCACCACAGAACCACGGGGCCCACACGATTTAAAAAAAGGTCATTTGAAATTTCTTCAATCTAAAGTTCATATTTTATCTATCTTGTTTCCCGTTGACAATGTTGAGCTTGAAAAATTTTTGTTGGAAACACTTGTTTCCCTTATAAAGCCCATTTTAAAATATTCAAAAAGTTTAAGACAACTAAATTGTCTGATAAATGATGTTGGGGGCCATCCACATATATGGGCAGTTGTCCACGAAGGGGGAGGGGTGGGGGTCAAAATCGTTGCAAATCTGTCTACGTGGTATGTAGATGGCCCCTTGCCTCTCTAGAAGTATTTGCATATACATTTAAAAATCGCTGGAAATAAAACATCACCAAGTTTATCTTAAAAAATGTCCCGCTACTAGAAATATTGAGATTGGCGAGATTTTGGTTTTACACAGCTTTGCGGAAATCAGAGGTCGCGAAATGTATTTGAAGAAAGCGTTATATTCAAAACAGTTTTCTCGATATTACTTAGTTTTTTTTTACCATCTGGACATCCAGACAAGATCGATGAACTGAAAACATTCGAATTCATTCAAATAGTTTCCATACTGCACGAACAGTTTTGTTCTTTAGGGGTTACTATTTTCAATATTTCTATAACAATCTACTTTATAAAAAGAACACGTATGTCACGTTTGGTGAAATCGCTTTAAGTATTTAAAAGTTATGTTGAAATTTTATATAAAAAGATTTATAGATTCCTGATATAATTCATCCTTGCATTTTCCATTAAGTTATGAATCACTTCCAATGAACCAAAACATCCATAACCTGGCAGACTTTTCGCACATCAACTTTAAGTTTTAAGGCGTCATCGTGGTTCGGCAAATGTTAATGAGTATTTGAGTATTTTCATCAGTTTTTCACAGTTTTTTAGAAACCACAAGTCACTATCTGGGTTTTCGAAGCGGTGTCGTATCGGACACTGATTTTCAATTTCTGGACAGCGATAGCAATATCAGTATTGGGGATTACTCTATCATTCTTCCTGCTTTTACATTAAGCTTTTTAAAAAGCGGCAGTTGCCATCTTGAGTTCAAAATGGCGTCGGAACTCGATATTTGGACACAGACGTCGTCATCCCGATACCCATACTGCAGGGTATGTGATCGCTTTTCGTGGATTATTAGAAGGTTGTCTTTTTGAAGTTTGCAAAGTCGTCAGATCCGGCTAGAATACCGCGTCTTCGACCTTATGGTATTTCTTGGTAAACGACGCAACTTCCGGCAGGCACCTCGTACTATAAATTTACCGTTCACGGCCAGTCCAAAGCGAAAGAAAAGCGGCTTTGACATCCCCTTCTCGCTTGGGGAAGTTGGTGTGTGAAATGAACCTCACCTCGGAGCTCACTTTCTTCGTGGGGAAAGTAAAATACGAAGTGCCCTGCCAGTCGTTGCCATCCAGGGTGAGATGTGTCACGTCGTCCATCACCACCGCCACGTCGCAGTTCGCCGGGAGAATCGACTTGACTATCCCATTCAGCCGCTGATTTGAGATAGTAGCGGAGATCGACCGGAATTGTCGTTATAGAGGTAGGTTGGCTTTCTCGGTCTTGAAGAATCAAAACAACTAAATTTTGTTCAACCCGACGTTTCGACCTTTGGTTTAGGCCTTTATCAAAGGATACTACGGATTAAAATAACATAATTACATGTAGGTACTAACTAACAACACAAAGCTTTAAATTCACACACATTATAGCACCATAGATACGCAATCACATCAACCATGAAGCATCTCATTCCCCATTTTGAAAAACCCGATACATTTTTAGTTTTCCGCCAAGTCAAATTATTTTTCCCGAGATTTAAATATTTATTCCACCAACGAATAATTTACGTGAAACCTACAGGAATCAATGTTTAATGTTTAAGAAACGAAAAACGGCAGACTTGTGTGTGAGTTTAAAGCTTTGTGTTGATAGTTAGTACCTACATGTATTTATGTTATTTTAATCCGTAGTATCCATTGATAAAGGCCTAAACCAAAAGGTCGAAATGTCGGGTTGAACGAAATTCAGTCGTTTTGATTCTTCAAGACCGAGAAAGCCAACCCACCTCTAGATTTAGTATTATAGTTAGGCATCAATCCGCGCTTTGTTCTACACGGCTACAACGGGACTCGCTCAGAAGCCAACCAAAGTTGTTTTCATCACTAGCGGACCACTTTTTATTTTAATCACTAAAAAAATTCACTCACTACACTAAGAATATTTTAATCTTTGAAATGTTGATCTCAAATTTTCAAAAACAAACTTGAATTAGCAGAAATATATGGGATGTAGTTTTCCTAAATTTCAACTGTATGTATTTTCATCTGTTTTCACTGCCTTGAAGGAATTCAAAACTTGCCAAATCAGTTCCTGTTAATACGAAAAAATCATACTGAAATTGTTGAATTACTCCGACATAATTGACATAAATCTACAGCACTGTAGTGGTTACCTAGGTTATAAATTTTGCACATAAACAACTACAGCGGATATCTAGGTAACCTACTACGACGGACTGCGGCTACGTTCATTAATGATAATGTGATTCATTCATGATTAACAGTGTGATGAAAATGGGGGCGTCGTGAGATGAATAATTGAGAAGTGATTCAAGTTTTGAGATGGATATGGAAATGTTGTGAAAAATGGTTTGTTTCACAAAATTCAGGATAAGTCTAGCGAATTTTACAAAATATACAATGCTGAACGATTCCATAAGAGCACGTAAGCATATTCAATTTATTTGTTCAATGATTTCGTGAAAATTTGGTGTTTAATCCGTGCATTCTTTGTCAATATCGGCTTAATGAGATGAATAATGGAACAGTTCCCCTATATCAAATGCCTTATGGTCTAAAATATCTCATAAGCTAAAGGCACATTTTTTATTCTCGCTGCCGACTATGAGCTGAAACTGAATCTGTTACTAAAATTAACATGGGTTTTTTTTATCAGAGTCTCGTTTCGCTGTTAAATTGGCACCTTGATGCTCTTCAAGTAGGTATAAACATGTAGCATGTATGGCAGGTTTCGCTAAGCGAGGATATCACGAACTGGCACATAGGGTTGTATTTCTCGGGCCCTGAGGGTATTTAAAAGTAGAGATCTGGTCACTTGTGATTATTGCGGTAGTGGCGAAAGCACTTAATGGTTGTAGATCTGGTGCCACGAAATTCAGCACACACCATAAATTGTTTGAATTATTTGAAATGTTTGCAAAAAAATAAAAAAATACTGTTTACTTTTGTGTCAGTGTATAATAACGGCGTGGACCATACTAAAAATGGATTACGAGAAAACACATACAATAGTATGGTTGTCAAAAGTGAGAGAGAAAGAGCTTGCATACCAATACATTCTCCCGATCGTTCGTTTTCGCGAGTGCAGGTGAGAGAACAAGAATAAGCTTGCCCAGCTAGAGCGAGACGAGCTAGGGCAAATAATGCACGGCTACGATTTTCAGCAAAGGTAATCAATTCATAGGCTTCGCAGACGACCTGGACATTATTACGGGAAACTCAGCGACGGCGAAGGCAATCTACGCCAGACTTAAAGTTGAAGCTAGAAGAGTTGGAATAGAAATAAATACGTCGAATACAAAGCATATGAAAGGAAGAGGCTAGAAAGAAACCAACATTCGCCTCCCACGGACGGTGATCATGGACGACGACGAACTCGAAGTGGTAGAGGAGTTCGTATACTTGGGATCACTGGTAACCGCCGACAAAAACACAAGTAAGAAGGTTCAACGACGTATTCAAGCTGGAAATTGAGCCTAATTTGCCCTTCGCAGGACGCTTCGATCCAGGAGCACAAGCCGCCGCACGAAACTGACGATGTATAAAACCCTAATCAGACCCGTAGTTCTGTATGGACTCAAGACCGTGACGCCGCTCACGGACGACATACGCGCTCTGGCCGTATTCGAACGAAAATTGTTGCGGACAATATTTGGTGGAGTACAAACCGAACGCGGAGAGTGGTGGAGGCGTATGAACCACGAGCTGTTGGCACTACTTGGTGAAAATCCCATTGTACACCTGACGATGGTCGGGAGGCTGCGATGGGCCGGGCATGTCGCGAGGATGCCAGACGATAGTGCGGTTAAATCGGTTCTCTTCAAGGACCCCACCGGCAACAGGAGTAGAGTGGCCGTCTAGGAAATTGGCGACGAGTATCCCAGGACCGAGTATAATGGAGGAAAATTCCTGATACGGCACGAGCCACTACGGCTCTAGGCTGCTGAAGTAAGTAAGTAAGTAAGCTAGAGCGCTTAGAGCGGCACTCTGGGATTTGGGAGAAGAAAGAAAGATGAATCAGATTTTAGACGGATGTTGGAAAGAAAAGTTCGCGTTAAAAGTCCGCAGATAAAAATTGAAAAAAATGGAGACTACCTGACACATGGGTAGTTTCGTCAATGCGTGTGAACCCATGTAAAATCACCAATTTTTGTCAATTTTGTTTTGAGTAGTTCTGACTTGTATTTGTATATAAAAGTTAAGCTAAGCTGAGTTCTGACCTGTATGTGTACATAAACTATGCAGACATGACTTTCCGTGCTTGCTGGACTTTCACCCATACCAGTTTTTTAAAATTAAAAAAAAAGTTGAAGAGGTTGTTTATAAGACACCACCGCAGAGTTAACGTAGAATACGACAGCCTTTCTTTTGTCAATGTATTTCTTGGAATAGGTTTAGGAATACATATACTCAATTGGCAATTAATCAATTTAATGGTCTCTCTGCTCCTGACGACGTTTACCTCTATAGCCGGCACCGGTAACGACAAAGAACAACAGTAGGAGCGGTTTCACTAGCTGCCGTATCCAAAACAAGGATGAAATTGAATTGTTTTGAGGCTGTCCTTTATATCAAGTTGCACTATGATATCTTAATTTAGGCAGTGGCTACGAAGAGGCTATAGACGAGGGCAAATAGTGCATTCCCCATCTATAGTATAATAGTTCAAATAACAATTTTCTGCATTTTACGATAGCGTAGATAATTTTACACAGTGGCGTCTCGTGGATTTGGATATTGACTGTGCACTCAAGGTTGTCCCATACAAACACCTACCCCCTTAGTATTCATATTTTCTGAAAATCTATCATTAACTGTCATTAAAAGAATCAAATTTATTTATAAAAATATCGTCTTCAAACACCAGATTTATTCTTAGAAATTCTCAATTGAGCATTTATTTGTACAGCAGCGGAATTCTACGATACGCTCTACGGGAGAATCTATCAATTATTTCATCACTGAAACCACTCTGATGTTGTAATATGTGTAGCAGAGAACTTTCAACAGCCATCAGCATAAGCCATTTTAGCCTATTGTCTCCCATCGTTGATCGTAGATACGATTTGAGTCTTCTCAGGATTGAGAAGCTTCTTTCGACTGATGCTGTTGTGGAAGGGAGCGTCAAGACCAATCGGACAAGGATCGGATGTCTTCAAGGTTTTTTTCCATTAGGATCTGCATGATATCCGGTACTTTTTCCCCGAAAATTCCTCTTTTGAGTAAAAAACTTTAAGTTCGTTTCCCAGTTTCACTTTGTCAAAGCCAGTGTACTGAGAACAGATAACATCAACCAAATCCTTAGGGAACTGCTCGCAATATCCGCTAAACTTAGAACAGTCCAGCAGACTCAAATAGCTCCGCTTGTTTAAGTCAGCAAAACGTTGGTCCAATTCAGAAATTATACGTGTGATCACTGCGTTATATTTCTTGAAGTATTGGTCGTATCGATTTCTGTCGTATGTTTCACCAGTAATTTCCAAGCATTCCTGCCAGATCGCTTTGTATTTCTTGTCCGTCTGTAAATTACTAATGTTTTCATGAGTATTTCTCACGCTTTTGCCGCATTCAATGTAGTCAAGCTCCTTCATTTGAAGAGTTTGATACAAAATATCAGTGAACGAAAATACTGCCGAAAATACTTTCAAATAAAAGATGGTGTCAAATTCAAGCATGAAACTGTGTAACCCCCTTGCTAGGGAACAAGTTTCGCCGTCCCATTTAACGTTTCCGAGATGCATTTCGCCCAAACACGTGGTTAGTTCAGAATAGTGAGCTTCTACAATATTAACCATTCTGGATGTATATGCCCACTTCACTTTACAAACGTTTGGAATTTTACGCTGGAAGTAGTTTTTCAATTCTGATTCTCTTTTAGGACTTTGAGTAAAGAACGAAGCCAGTGTAGACAGTGTAGTGAAAAACTTTCTTGTATCTTGATGGTTGCAAGCGTGCAGCAAAACAAGATTTAAAACATGGGCCTTACAATGTATGTAGTCGGCATCAGGGTATGATTTTTTGACGATCGCTTGCGTTCCGCCAGCAACACCCGACATAACATGAGCTCCATCGTATGTCTGTGCTACCAATTTTTCAGGGCTCACGCTGAATTTTTCCAACAACAAAACTACTTCTCTGGCAAGGGCTACAGCGGTTTTGTCGTTGCTTACATCACACAAATCCACGAATCTTTCAACGGGCGTACCTACAGACGGGTTTCACAAAGATAACAATGCATTTCAACTCAATCCTTTTCATTACACAAAAAATACTATTAATTTTACTTACCATCTTTCAAACAATATCGAAAAGTCGTAGCCAACTGAGATTCTCTCGCAACATCAGTGGTTTCATCGACCATCACAGAAATAAATTCAGCATTTTGCACTTCCCGGAAGATTTCTTCAATCATAAAGGATCCAATGACTTCTATAAGCTCGTTCTGAATGGAAGCGGATGTTCCCGAAAACACTGAATTGTTGTTGACGAAATCAGCAAAGGCCACGTCTCTGGATGCTATGAATTCACAGAGATCCTTATAATTGCCTTTATTGACGGAATCGTGTTGTTCGTTATGACCTTAGAAAGCTTAGACCATGCGAGCCAAGGAATCATGTTAAATCAATCAATGTTGTCATTCCTTCCCTATTTCTTTTCACTTGAGCGTTATGGTTTTTCCTTGCAATTTCGTGTGCATGATCCAGCGCCTCATCAATCCTCGTTCTTCCAAACGTGCGGTGTGCCATAGCGTTGTTAATACGCTCTTTAGTCGCTGCATGCCCCTTCATGGCCGAGGAAAGATGGTTCAAATCTCCATATCCATCCTTTATCCAAACGCATTTATCACTAGGATTTTGAAACAAGAGACACGGCCAGCAAAATAGTTTACCACGTGTCTGTGAGCCGCACAGCCACGTTGCATCATAAGCGTTCACGTTAAATTTTCGTGTAATTGTCTTTCCACCTCTGACAAACGTTGACTTGAGATTTTCTAGCCTTGGTCGAGGAACTTGCATTTTTGTGATCAAAAGCTTTTCTTCAACAGATCGCCTTACGAATGGCTTGACTAGAAGGTCTTCAACAAGATCTAGCTCCATATTCATTTTAACGTACTGCCTAGCCTCTTAAAAAGTACTGAATGAAAATCATTTCATTCTACCACCCAGGCAATACAACATCGCGTGTGTGTTACATATATACAATGCCACCGAGCGTATTTTCAGTAGCCAATACTAACACCGGCCTTAGGCCCTTGTCATACAGAATGCGGCGAGACGCGAATAGCGTCGAAACAGTTCGGGATTTTCATCGTTAATATTATTCCTCACCCTGAGAAAAGACATTTGTCGCGTATTGCCGCATACTGCATGGCGAGGGCCTCACTGAAGCCTCTGTCATGCCGAGTGCGGCGCGGCGCGAGCTGCGTCTCTTCTCACGGTGAGGAATAATATCAGCAATGAAGACTCACGCATGTCAGAGCAGATCTCGAACTGTTTTGCCGTAGTTCGTGCCGCGCCCCACTCGGCATGACAGAGGCCTCAGTTTCCCACCTATCCCTTCTCCTATGAAGCAGCATTCAATACTTGCGGAGAGTGTACAACGTTGTCAAATTTCAACGCTCTCCGTGTTTGCTGTCATCTCTTCAAGTTCACTGACGGGAGTGCACGAAATCAACACTAACACACCGGTCTTGCAAACCAAATCCACGCGTAAACGCTCGGTATGTAGATACATAACAATATTGTGTACATTGAATAGTGCACTGCGCAGAGAAATTTTTGGTCTGTTTTATGTCTCTCGTTCGCATCACTCATTGATTTCCAGAGTTAACTTATGGTAGAGTGGGTAAAGCATGGTCACACGTATTTTTTCATTTTGTGCACTAGAAATGGTACACAGCGAGCAATACTAGTTGATCATTGATACTGTTTGATGGATTTTTTTAGCTTTTGATTTTTGTTTGATATTCTTGAAATCGGCCCCCACCCACAACACCTGGTTTAGCGCACGTAGTGCACAATAGGACGAGACGCTACTGATTTTACAGCTGATTGCTGCAAATAGTAAGACTGCAGCGAAAAATTATGTGTTTCAGGCTCTAGCTAGCTAAAAATTCTTCACATACACTTTGAGGCTTAGCTGAAGTCAAAAAAGGTTAATTGTGTTTGTCAATGCCATTTATTGATAACTGAATAATTTTTTTCAACATGGCAAATTTTTTATTTAGTTCTGAATGATTTACAATGATAATTAAATTCAACATGAGGTGATTCATTTGCAACTATATACTACTAGCCACGCACCCTATATAGCAACCCACGCACACGTTATATAGCAAGCCACACACGCTGTAAACAAGCACACACGCGTTACAGACATGCATACACGCTATAAACATACACACACGCTATATACACCTTATAAAACTAGCGATACACGAAGTTCAAGCTTACATCATCCGATGTGTCCTCTCAAAACGCACATTAAATGCTCTGGCTTTTGCACAACAAATGTGTCAAAAGGATAACGCAACAGTTGCGTAATGAATACATTGACAGAGATCGAAATTAAAATATATATAATACACACAAAATCGTGGTGTTTCGGTAGACTTCGGTATTGGGCAAACGATCAGTTTTGGGGCGCTCAAGAAACCGCTGGTTACTTTCGTGAGTCGGTGCATATCAAAGGCTCGTGCATCCCTAATCACCGTCAGCAACCGAAACAGCCAATAGCGAGCCTCGTTGCAACAGAATTTACTGACGCTGGTGCCAGTAACGTGGAACCGAATGCATATGAATAAAACCAGAATCGTCGTTGAATGCAAAATGTTTGGAACAAATCCAATGTCTTTTTAAGTGTTATTGATTCGATTATGTTTTTGAATGACCGGATTCATGATAGTGAATCGATCAGTACATATTTGCGTTAACCTAGTCAGAACTAAAGTCATCAGTATTGATTACTGCTTGCACTGCTCTAACGCTTGCAGCATTCTGGAAAATATTACTAATACCAGTACGAATCATCATGGCAATACTAGCACCGGTTAATACTTCAAAAGTGTTTTGATTTTGAGCCGTCCAACACATTGAACATTCGCTAGAGCACCAAATGCGTTATGAACAACACACATTCGTTGTACTGATTCCGAAACAGTGCAAAAATGCTCTAGAAAGACGCAATAATGATGTTACGCACAGTTCAACTTTTGCGTGTATATAGCAAGCCACGCACGATAGCCACACACGCTATATAGCAAGCCACGCACGCTAGCCAAACATCTCGTATAACTAGCGACACACGCTATAGATATTCACACACGTTATGTGCACACACCCTCTATTGGATGATGGTGGTTTCTCAAACCACCTGGCGCTGCGAGTCTCTTTCAGTTTCGGGTTGTGTTCACCCAACGATATCTAAATTGGATTACCGCTGGTGGGGTCCAACTCGGATCGAAAGGAAGCCGAACTGTAAGAAGTAGGAACTGCAGCTAACCACTACCACCGCCGCTGTTGTCCGCTACTGATCCACGCTGCCTTCGCCTACTGCCATCGGTGTTGATGTCCGCTGCTGCTGCCTGTTGCTAGTAAACTGATTTGCTTGAGGAGAAACAGTCTCTTATATACCCCAAAGAGTGCATTCCTGGCTAACCAGGTACTCCATTCTGTCGTCCTTTTTAGGGAAAGGCAGCAAGCGACCGATCAAAAGTCGACATTTGCGTTTCGACAATGTTCAACTATTTCAATAGTGCAATAGTGCAAACAACCAGATTACAATTTTCTGCATTTGGACAAGTGCTTAAATGTTTTTCCAATCGATTGCTGCAAAAATGACAGGAATCGGTTGGAAACTGACTGAGTTTAAAACGTTCGAAATTGGACAATTTTCGTGACGATCTCGATGTTTTTGGTTTTGAATTTAGATCCCTGTATTGGAGTTGGGTCCCTGTATATGTTGCCGTAAGACGTATTCTACGTCAAAATAGAATGTAGACTCTGGTCTAAAAGCCTCTTCCGCTCGTTATTAGTCAACGTTACGGAAACTACCTTATATGTTTACCTATTGGATAATAACAACAACTTTTGTCCTTTTTTTCATCCGAAGTGTTGGGATCATATCTACCCCTGATAAAATGTTACACAATTGCTGCCCTCGCTGCACTCTTTCAAAGCTAACACGTCATATTCAAGAGTGTATGAGTCAATCGACTCACTTCGAGTTCAGAATATCTTTTCAATCACGTAGCCTGGGTGTTACGATATAAAAAAACACCAATCAACCGTGAATTGCACTCTTCTCAACTGTTCATCAGAAATGAGTAATTTTTATTCGCACGAGGTCATATTACTGATTTCCTTTATTTCGGAAAATAATCTTCAACATTCTGGGTTTCGGGTGTCTCATTTTCACCTGAAAAATTATTTTCGAACTCCCATTTTTTGTTAGCTATCTAGTCTAATAGCTTCAAACCGTACTTCAAATAGGAGATCGATTTATGTAGTAGGTTTGAAAACGTTACTAACAGCAGAAAGGCGGTTCTGGAATTAGACCTATAAACAAGCCGTCTATCGGTGGACCTAATTTTCATTGTAATCGCATCGGGGTTTATTCGGTTTATTAAACCACATCTACTTACCGGCTAAGTGTTTAGATACCGAAGGTTTGTAATGCAATGTTATCATTTGACAACTGGAGATATGGCTGTTATAAAGTGATAAGGCGTCCCATATTGCTTGGGACTGCTCTCAGATATGGAGTTTAGTCGCATGGGCTGGCGCTAATAATAAAGTTGTTGAATTACGATAAAAGTATACGCACCAACACCGATAGAAATGCCTCCACTTCCATCTTTTCTCAATATGTATTGAATAATTGCTCTAGGGCTAACCAGACCTCCGAAATTCACACAACTCACCGTCATCGGTTAAGTTCAGGAGCACGTTCGCAACTGCCGAGATTTACCCCCAAACGCTACCGATCTGCGGTCCGATCCCGTTACGCCAGTACCACCGTCACTTCCGACATGCATTTAGAGGTTATTTCCTTCTTATTCTATCGCCTCTCCTCCAGCCGCCAGTCTCAGATCTCACTCTTTCAAGCGGTCGGAATTCCATCCACCCATCGGCGCACCATATGGAAGTTCAAACCGCCTCTCGCAGCTCGCAGCGAAGCCCCAATTGCATATCTTTCACGCGTTCGTACAACTCTGCCTGAAACGTTTCTTATGTGTCTGCTGAGAGGGTGATTGAATAATAGTCACTGGAAAATGAAGCAATTTTCGGATAATGATAATTGCATTTACGCGCGAGAAGGTTGGTAAATGAGATGCGAACCTGTCCGCTGCGCGGTACGGTAGCTGCTGTTGGGGTTATCAGGGGAGTATATGAGGAAATTCCTAGAATGTTGCCAACAGATTGCGCGGCAAACTCTGAGAAGTCGGCAGCCCCGGCTTCGAAGATATGTGGGCTAAGAATTGCTTGCGTTTTTTGTTGTTGTTGTTGGCTTCTTTCGTGTCGTGCACCGCTTGCATATGGGAGCCACCGGGAAATACCGCCTTAATTAGCGAACGATAATTAGCAATTTATTAGAGGTTTTTGTTTGCTCTCTGCTGCGAAGTGGTTGAAAACAGATGCGGAACTGCAGATACGATAACGGTGGTTCGAGAAGCTGTGTGAGTTCTGATTTTGAAATTCTTTCGGAGTGGAAGGTTGAACGACTGAATTGAACTTTTGGGGCTTCGAAGTTCGATACAGTTTTCGCTAGCATAAACGGCTGTTGGTTGGATGAAAATTATGATTTTCAGATGTTGTTTACGAAGCAACAACGCAACGGAGAGCGCGCGCACGGTTCATCGATCATCCAGCTTCCAACGGTGCAGAATATTTGATTACAACCCGGAAATGTAAACACAATGTGCTAACCTTTCCTCCGTTTATGATTGTTATACATAAGTTAATTCGTTAATTGAGCACATTTTTACAGTAATAGAGCCGTGAATTGAATGACCTGAACCGGTGTGTACCAGAAGGAAAGGGCAAATTGCGCCTTTCTCTTTCTACTTGCACAAAAGCTATTCTAAGCGGTCGTGGCTGAAGTTGGAATTTAACGCTAGAGGCCTACGCCTGCGGTATGAAAAAAAAAACGGTCCGCCGCTAATGATCCATTTAGGTGAGTGCTTTCGCGGAAAAAAAGTATGAGAAGCTTACCGGTTTGCTTGTGCTTCCCCCTCGGGCCTTACCGCCCCGTGCCGCATTTAGGTAGACAAACCGAGCTATTTCGTTGCTTTCGGGGTCAGTGTGGGGTGTCCTGCGTTTTTTCTAAACACCAACACTAGGAACGAGTCGCCGAGCTTTAATATGAAGCACCCTACAGTGTTTCAGTTCATCAACAGCGGCGGCGCCCATCAACACGATTTCGCCACTCAAGTGTTTGATAGAGGTTTTTTTTTCAAAAGTAGAGAGCGCAACAAGCGGAGAGCTGATTTATCTCGTAACACGTACTATTAATTAGTTCAACTGCCGTCATTAATTATGCGACTCGTTTAAATGAAATTGCTCACGACTTCTGCCATTAGGCGTGGTTTCCATTTGTATGTTATAAATGAGCCAAGGGCTCACACATGCCTATGCTCTCTGTGGGGTGAATTCAGTTTTCATCCACTTATCTTATCTGAAAGATTCCTACTACCGATGAGTTTTCATGGAATTAAAATTTTTTGAAATCTAATGTTTTTTTTTTCATATCTGCTTTCATTACAGAATCTTCTATCTGAGCTGAGAGCACTGAAAGAGGCTAACCAACGGCTTAGCGACGACAATCAGGAGCTGCGAGATTTGTGCTGCTTTCTGGACGATGATCGGCAAAAGGGACGCAAGTTGGCACGCGAATGGCAGAGGTTCGGACGGTACACGGCGAGTGTTATGCGACAGGAGGTTTCCGCCTATCAGGTACAATTTGCATTAACGCACATTGTCTGAACCATGCTAATGAAATAAAAATCTATTTTGAAGACCAAATTACGCCAACTGGACGACAAACAGCAGGAGTTGATCCGAGATAATCTGGAACTGAAGGAACTGTGCCTGTACCTGGACGAGGAGCGAACGAACAGTAGCCGATCGGCGGCAGCCTGTGCCAACTGTGGATCGACACCCGGCACAGCCGCGAATGCTGTTCCCCTCCGGGACGACGGAGACGGAAGCAGCTCGAGTACGAATGCCGACGAAAATCAGCTGCACCAGCTGAGCGCCCAGTTCGGCAGAAATGGGTTGACGGTGAGTGTACCATTAGATGCTATAGAAACCCGTTTCTAATCACCTACTATTGCAGGAAATCAACCTTCGTTCCACGCTTAGTGACCAAACCCTGCAGTACGTTCGCTCGCTGGAAACCCGAATACGGCAACTGGAGGAGGAACGATGCGCTATCCTGAAGAATATGCCCCTCAGTCCACCGACAATCAACGTAACGAACAATAGCGGCACCAACAATAGCACCAACACCACCAGCACTAACGGTAACAGTAACAACAACAGCAGCAGCAACAATAACATCAACAACAACAATAGTAACACCAACCAATCGTCGTGCGGTGTAGCGGATCCTGTCTCTGGCCGACCGGAAGCCGTCGTTCGAGCGCTACAGGTGTTGGAGGTACGCGAACAGCTCGAGCGGGAAAGGATCGGACCGAACACGCTACCCGATCAGTTGGACGACGGCGAGAAGGCACTCGTACGCGAGATGTGCAATGTGGTATGGCGGAAGCTGGAGGACGCCCCGAATACGGGAATCGACCAACACGTATGATTGCCTCTGTCCCGATGCTTGCCACGATGAGTAGGCGAAAAACGGAAGAATCATATCAAGTGCACACGAGGCTTATATTGACGTGACTTGACAGACAGACAGACCGCAGATCATCGCGCTAGGCTAGGCTAGGCTAGACTAAAGAGCGGGTCTTATTTTTCACTGTTCCGTATCCTCCTTTTTGATGATGTACAAATTAATTATAATGATTCTACAGAAAAAAAATAGCAACGCGAACGTGTGTTGAGGCTTGAAAAATAGTCGGGAGATCAATTATCTTTCTAATGCGCTGCTGAAAAGCAGTTTTACTATATTGCTGCTCTAGGCCGTAGGATTGTACAGATGAACAGAGTAATTATTTGCTAGAAGCGTAAGTTTCAATTCTCCCGAATCCCCGATATGGAGCCGATCGCGAGCCGGTTTCAAAAACCGTGCCAGATCAAGCTTACTGTATACAGTTTAAGCTATCAAGTAAAAGTTAGTATTTATCATCGTTTATCGTTATTGGTATCCTGTGTTTACCGAAGAAAAGCTGTAATTAGGGCAGTAGAGTAGGGTGAAAAGGAATAAACTCCCGTCTCACGATCTTTTATATGCTCTTCGTAGAAGATAGGCCGCTCTTTTGCGTAAATGCTTCAATCATTGAGAAAGGATAATATATCTGTAGAAAGGGTAATAATTTTTCGCGTATGATAAACAGAAGGACCTATATTTCAGCGCTATGTATTTGTGTATTCTACGATTTCTTGTTAGATTTGTTTTTATATATACATAACTTGTATAAATATAAAATGGTTGTTATTACTTAAATCGTGTTGTTTTGATTTTTGGTAGTGACAAAATTGCCCTCGATTCTAATTTCGCTAGAGTTGATACTGACAAATACTGGTGCTTATTACGAAAGTCACTTCACAGTGGAATCAGAGTGAAGTGAATATCGTCCTATTACGGGACTCACGTAAGTGAGAAAAACGTCGCAAAGTGACGTCTATCGCGAAATCTGGGTTATTCCGGGTGTCATATCACTGAAGTGAAAACGGAATAAGTGACGTTTCGCGTGGAATTATTTCACGACCATTTTGAACGGTGGAATGATTCCACGAGGAAGAAATAAATTTTGAAAATTGATTGATTTGTAATCTAATGATAAATATTGGATTTATTTTTCTGTAACGAAACGAATCAGAATTCGATCCGTGCCCCAAAGAGTTCAAAGCTTCAACTTTTTGACCGATTAAAAAAAATGCACACTAGTTCATGAAATTTTCAATAACGAAAAAAAGTAGAAGGGTGGTATCCAAAACACGACCGCATAGTTGACGTAGGACTAAAATAGTTTTATATATCCTTTTGAGGCTCTGTTTGATATGAGCACGGTTCGATTTTGGCACACACGTGCCAAAAACGAGTGATTATGTTTAATCATATTTGCTAAGTTTTCTTGATTTTTTTCTAACCAATTTGAGCTCAACATCCTCCAAAGGTGGTAATGTCGAGTATCTAGGTTGTCAGCCTAAATTCATCAAGCGACACCTCAAACGACTTGGAACTAAAACTAGTTTATTGGCGGTCATATCTACTGTTAATGTCGTCTTTGGCCGCTTAAAAAGTATAAAAGTCATGAAAAGAGAACCGTTTATTTTTGGCATGGTTCGATTTGGGCAACAGAAAAAATTCTAACGTGTTGCCATAATCGAACGTTTATTTTTGAATATTAATTTGCAGCACACTGTTTTAACATTCTATACAGATCTAAATTGATTAAGATTTAGTATAAATTAAACTTCCTTCTATATTTATTTGTCTTGTGAAAGATGGCTCACTCGCCGATCGTCAAGCGGCGAAGATTTTACCAAATATATTTTCTTCAAGACATCAATTTTAGTAGCATTCTAACAGCAGAACGTTAAACTGTCTGAAAGTGGAGGTGGATATGAACTTTCCGAAAAAGTTTTACCTTCAAGACATTAAAAAAAGTCTAGGCCCATAGAAGCAAACATTAGTTGACCTATTGGGACGGGGAGTATCTGTCAAATTTTTTTGCCACTGCTATACAGGATATCACAACAGGCAGTTGGTGTCTACTCATGAAGTCTGTGTCAGGCGTGCTTGCATGTGATTGGTACATTGTTCGTGTAAATTCGACCTTGAAACTTTTATGACATTTTCACTGTTTAGCAATGAAGTGATAGTGATAACTAAAGAATCACAAAATTGTCCATCATTTTATCAATCCAACGACATATTGATTATTGTGATCCATCTTGTGGTTACATCAGTATTACCGTTTAGAAACTTTCATTCCAACGTCACACCTTGGTTTTAGTTTTCCGCAGAATGTATCTCAATATAGTGCGGTTAGACGTAGTCCTACGTCAAAAAAAAATTTTTTTCTTGATGCCAAATGTCTTAGAAATGCAGAAAACGTCAAGATCTGGTGTTATCCAAACAACGGACAAATCGACTTCCTGGGACTTTGAGCTGAGGAACATTCTTATTGTACTTGTCCTATTCTCAATTTCATTTCACTGGCAATCTCACTTCACTTCATTTTTGTCACCTCACTTGAGGTGGAATCGAGAATAGGTCTCAAAAAGTGAAGTGGGCGTGAGAGTGTAATACAGGGTGACAAAAAAATCCGGTCACACAGGAAAATCTCAATATTCCAAAAAATAAGAAGAAAATCTGAATCTGGCTTTCATAGCTTTATTCAGTAACTCATAAAGATACTTCACAGACGATATCTCGGAATAACACCACCTTTCTCTGATCGAACCAGCTTCAAACGTCTCGAAAAGTCGTTGCAAGCGGCGCGCACGTGCTCCATCGGCATCTCGTCCCAGATTTTCGTGATAACTCGCTTGAATTGCTCAAAATTTGTTATTTTATAGTCGTTCAGCTTCGACATCATGTATCCCCAAACGAAATAATCCAGTGGATTAAGATTGGAGACAACGGAGGCCATTCATTCTTCGAAATGAAATCGGTCAAGTTTTCCTCACACCACGCCTGAACAACCTTTGCGGTGTGGGCTGGGGCGCCATCTTGCTGGAAGCAGTAGTAATCGTCTTCAAACAATAGTTCAGTTTGAGACAGAACATTTTTATTCAAAACCGTGTCCAGGTAGTACGCTGCGTTGATTTTGACCCCTTTATCGATAAAAATAAGAGGCAAGTTACCTCTCTTGCAAATGGCTCCCCAAACCATCACTGACGTCTTATTTTGGAACCGGGAAACGTTCAGCTTGTCCGCAGGAGCTTGCTGGAGGCTCACACTCCAAACGCGATCATTTTGGCGATTGACTGTTTGCTCCAAAACGAACAGCTTCTCGTCCGAAAAAATAATCTCGTCATCTGCGCGCCAACCGAGCAACTCCCACGACCGTTGGTACTTCTTGTCCTTTGTAGCTTTGGTAACTCCATGAGCCACCTGTTTTTTGTACAGTGTAAGTTTTAAATCCTAGCGCAGAAGCAGGCGGATTGATTCTCGGTTCATTTTAAGGTTACTGGCCAGCTTCCGTGGAGATTGGGCGGGATTTCGGCGAATCCGGTCTCGTATAATCTTTTTCAGCCTTGGAGTTCTCACAGATCTTGGTCGCCCAGATCGTGCCTTGTCCTCGGTGCCCTCCGGTCTCTAGGTACCGATTTATTGTCCGGTACACGAATTTTCGGTTGATTCCGAGCGGTTTTAGGTGTTTGAATATGTGTCCGGGTTTGTACCCTTTCACATATTCAGCGATAACAGCTGCTTTTAACTCTGCCATGGCTCTCAACTCAATGTAAACTAGTGATAGGAAACTTATCGATACTTATCGATAATATCGATAAATGATGGTCATCGATATTATCGTTAATTTTTTGACCTTAGCGATAATTATCGATATTATAAGGGTAAGCACAAGTCATTGCGGCTGGTTACTGGAGGAGACTCAAAAGAAGGAGACCTCACATACCCTACCCCAGGATTTGCTTCTGCCGCTAGGTATTTGTTGGGTGCTGCTATTCGACAAGATTTAGCATTGTTGGGGGTGGTGCGGGCGAACCTTTAGCCCCGGGTGTCACTGAGTTTCTGAGAAATAATGGTAACTAATAAGGTATTTATAGATTTAAGTTTCCTAAGAACAGATGAATTCGACAACTTAGTACTGAAGAACTTTGAAAAAATATCCAAACTTTTTGCACCATCTCATAAAAAACAATGATACGAAATTGTAATAAAATGCATTTTCTTTGGCTTGCCAACTCTTATAATCTGATGGACATGCATAGCGGCAGTCTATTGGTAATTCTCTGGTAATTGTTTAGTTTAACTTGGAACTGTTTAAGTTTAAAGTATCTGTTACCCAACAAACAATTTTTAGTTCCACTAAAAATCCAAATCAACGAAATTGTTGCGCCAAAAAATATCCTGGGGTAGACAAAATAATTGAGATAAATAAAATTCTCTCGAATTTTAAATGACCAGAACTTTACGAAAAATGAATAAATTTTGATAACCGGTTTCATTTCACTAGAAAACAGTATTATATAGAGATAAGTGACTTTTCACCTACGCACACTAGTAAACGTGTAAGCCCGTGTAAAGTTGCTTTTGTTTCTTCCAACCTGTAAATCATCGCATCTCGTTGCTTCGACTTTTATCACTTTTTCACCATTTTTGGTCGATTATATTTAGCGCCTTCTTCCGAGTTCTGATCACGAATGAGAAAATTTATTCAGAAACAAGTTTAAAACCTATAATGAGTGTTTAACTAAATTTTTGTCCAGCTGCTAAAAACATAGCATTGTAAACAAAACAGCTATTTATAAATATTTTCCCCAACTAGTGGCACTAACACATTCGTACGTAAAAAGGTCTATTAGTATTACTTGGGAACTTGGTGTGACCAGAGTCTATGTGTATATAGAGTCGCGCGAAGAGAAAATCTATCGTTTCGGCAACACAGTTTCTATGCCGTTTGTTGCCAAAGACTATACAGTTCTGTTTTTCACCATGCATAAGCGAATATCATTTTTTGAAATTCTTCACAAGGTACACAGTTTTGAAAGATTACACCGGTAATGTTTTGTTAAATTTGAGTGAACCGGTGTACAGGTTTAATGTTGGATTGAAATGTGTAAGTGAAACTTCGGAAAAACACATATTCTTTATTACGCTCAATTACAACACTTTTCATCCACTCCTAACATTATCACCTTGTTTATTTACATTGCTCGATTGGTACCCTCGTTTGACACTAATTTGGTTACTTTGGTTTCATCTTTGCGGGACTCTTATTATAAACATAGGCTCTGGGTGAGACCAACCTACACCGAAAATGTTTCGGATTTCAAGAGTGTGTGTCAAAGTGTACATTTTTGCAACACATAGAACGTTTTAGGCAACGAAATTGTCTATCTAAAATACTTCATTTAAAAAAATCGGAGATCACCGATATTTTCTTAAATCATTTTTTGTTTTTAAAATTATATTTTTTTCAGAGTAGGATCTTTAACTCAATTTTTTATATTTTTGAAGGAAAGTTCAGATAATTTTTACTAAAATATATTGATTAATTGAAAAGGTTCAAATACAGTTGGGTTTTCTTACGCGGGGGATACATGCCTTGTGAAAAAACCATGTTTATTCAGAAATCCGCTTGATAAACTGCTTTAATTCAAAAATTCGCGTAAAACCACGTTAATTTGAAAATCTGCATAAATAACCTTTTAGAGAAAATCCGCGTGAAAATAACCTGACCTTTTTAAAGGTTAATCCAGATAAATTTTCAAACGCAAGTTTGCAAAGTTGCTTGGTTTAACAAGACCTACACACCCACAATGTTCGATTGAATTCTGCTAGAGTGCTGCAAGCTCAAAGAAAATTAGTACCCAACAGGGAAAAAAACCGCCAAAATCAACACCCATACTTGATAAATACCTCGGTGATTCCTTGGCGAATTTTCAATCTTTGGCTACCAATGAACTCAAAATAAATTCTGATTTATTGACAACATATAAACCTAAGTGAAACAGAATGTCAGAAAAAGTTCTACGCGTTGCAAAAATGTACACTCAGTGTTGTTAGTCTCGCTCGTAAGCGGCATGCAACACCTCATGTGAGGTTCTCGGTGATGCCGCTTTCACACAGTAGAGAATTCTCTATTCAAGCTATTTCTCGTTCTTTCTTGCTCGCATTTACTCCCGAGATCATATGCACACACTCCCGTCTACTCTCCTCATGTGTACTCGTGTGTACCTATTGCCCAACTCGCGAGAACTACTAGCCGAAGACAATTGTTTCAAGATGCTTTGCGATGGTTGCATAGGGAAAAAAATGATAGGGTATCGGACTACTTCGGCAGCGGTTCGCTTCGGCTGGTTTTGCATTAGACTGCTGTAAAAAACTTACTGAAGCAGTCCGATACCCTACACGGTACCCCACTGTCGGTGCATGGAGCTAAACCGGGAAGAAAGCATTTTCGTTTTCGAGCACAGTTTTTCAAGCACTCCTAGTCGAGCAATTTAAGTCGACGTACTCTTTTACGGTAGCTGAGTAGCAATACGAAAGAGTTTGTTCGTGTCGGTGCGTGCTTGCTGCTACTCAAGGGAATGCATGAAGAAGAAAGAGTATCTCCAAAGCGTGTGTACAAAAGACTCGAGAAGCGTAACATATGTTTCGTTCTCAAGCAGAAAGGAGAAGAAAGGTTTTACTTCTCGCTCGATTTGCAACGCTCTGTACACTTTGGCGCACACTCCGGAAATCCGAAACATTTCCAGTGATCCTTGGTCACGTCCAGTTCTCAAGTAATACTAGGAAACTAGGACAGTTTTCCAGTAAAATGAAACCTGTTTTGTCAGAATTGATTCATTTTTCGTGAAGTTTTGGCCATTTAAAAATTGATAGAATTTTGCCTGCTTCAATTATTTCCCTAATTATACAACCTTCAAAATGAACTTCGGTTTGAAACTACTCCGTAGAAAGCACTCCCGGCGTGAACCCCAAGACTTTCCAAAACAAACTGTTTAACTCGTCCGGTAGTTTGAATTTTCATTCGCAGTATCGTAAAATTTGTCATTCAAGGCCTTAACACAATGGATACGTTGCGGCTGCGTTTGCGGCAATTTGACAGTTAGCCCATACATTTACTGTCACATTGACGTCAACGCAACGCAAACGTATCCATTCTGTTTGGGCCATCTCTGTCTCTGTTTTTAACAAATTTATATAGCAAAATTGCGTTTGTCGAATAACGTTTGCGGTAAAAAAATGGACAAAAATTGCCGATTTTTCATGGGTTTACCTTTAATCGCACTGACGAAACTACTCATGCATCATCAATCATAGTAACCCATGAGTTAGCAAAAGAAATTTGACAGCTCTATCAGTCAAACTCTAACTGTGATGGCGAAAAAAGTCAAGCTACTCCGTTCAGAAGTGTGCGCGTTCAAAGAACGGTACCCCGCCGCGTCAAAAACGGACATCGTGCGGCACTTTGTGGACGCCGGGTATGCCAGTTCTGGCATCTACAACATCTTGACACTATTGGACAACGATCAGAGCATCGAAAGAAAGCCCGGTTCCGGACGACCAACGACCCTGCGCGACAAGAAGCTTCAAAGGGTGCTGAAGAGGAAGACCGAGGAAAAAGTGGCTAAATCGCTGCGTGCACTTGGTCGAGAGGTTGGTGTATGCTCTAAAACAGTGAAAAAGCATCTAGAGAACATGGACATACATGCAGGAAGCGGCAGTCCCGTCCACTGGTCTCGGAGCTGCAGACAATGACGCAGCGACAGCGGTTGAATAAGATGGTAAAGTCGATTTTCCCGGCGAATCGCGACGCGGCAGTGGTATTGGACGACTAGACCTATCTCACCCTGGATGGCAACGACTAGCAGGGCTCTTCGTATTTTACCTCCCCCACGAAGGAAGTAAGCACCGAGGTAAAGTTTATTTCACAGACCAAGTTCCCAAAGAAGCTGCGGCTGTGGCTGACAATCAGCGAGAAAGGGATGTTAAAGTTGCTCTTCTTTCGCTCCGGGCTGGCCGTGAACGGGGAAATTTATAGTACGAAGTGCCTGACAGAAGTTGCGACGTTCATCAAGAAACACCATAAGCGCGAAGACACGGTGTTCTGGCCAGATTTGACGTCGGCGATCGTTGGAGGAGATGGAGCGGCTGAATATCGATGTTGTACCGAAGTCGGCGAATCCGCCCAATGTCCCCCACCTGCTTCCCATCGAGAATTTCTGGACAAACTTGAAGCGCAAGACCTATTCCAACAATTTTGTCGCGAAAACAGAGGATGAATTAATAAAAAAACGAAGAAAGAGCTTAAAAACATGGCTACACGCATGTTTTCGTCCGCCATGGCGAATGGTCCGGTTAACTGCCGGAAGGCTGCACACAAGGACGTAATATTTTTTTGTGAGGAAGCCAACATGATGACCTTCCATGGGAAATTTATCCAACTCAATTATCTGGCATAGTTTTTTTCATCACCATCTGAAATAGTTTTTTTTTTCATCGCCATCTGAAAATTTTTTTTTACCGCAAACGTTAGCTGTCAAATTATCGATACTTATCGATAATATCGATAGAAACCCCGGAATTATCGATTGTTATCGATGTCCGTTTTGGGCGATATTTCCCATCACTAATGTAAACAAACTGCACAGAAACGAAACTCTGCCACATTGGGCAGCAAAGTTAACCCTTCCATTTGACATATAGATGGCACCAGAGAGATGCAACGTGTAGGCTACAGGCGACCCCAAAAAAGTGTGACCAGACTTTTTTGTCACCGTGTATATATGACATATTGCAAGAATTTCGGGTAAGATAAGATAATTTTTTTCTCTTGTTAGTTGGCTTATCCTTGTTTTTAGACTAATTTGAAATCATCTTTCATAAACTTTTTCTTAACTCTTTGAGGCACTTCCAACTAAGCTGTGAGCTGGATTTGGATTCAGTTTTGTCATTAGTCTCATCTATCTATGAAACTACTTTTGGCTAAATTGAAAATCAATTTTTACTGGCCTTTTTTTTAGAAGAGTGCATTGGGCTGAATTTGAATCATTTTCTTTTGGGCCTTTCCTTCTCGTTAGAATTACCTACTGAATTAATTTGAACCAAATTCAAGATCATTTTCATTTTAAATATTCCTAAATTTAATCCAAAAAATACTTTCTTTTAAAAACATTAAAAAACAGTTGAATTTTTTAAAAGTAGGTAATTTCTGTTTTTGGATTAAATTTAGAACAATTTTTTGTTTAGAGAAGATTTCAACTGGTTCGATACAAATTTATATTTAATTTTTTATTTTCGTTTTTCCCTTGATACGTTTTTGAATTTTTGTTGTTTTCTTTGAAGTGTTTTAGTCACTTGAAGTTACATTCAAAATTCTTAAGAGAATAGATAGAATAGATCTAATTTTAGGGATGTTTTTTCAGCTTACATTTTGTGTGCTTCCATTCTTCCTTTAAAAGACGTTTTAAAGTTTTTTGAGGTTAGTTTGCGATAAATTTTGATAGCAGCATTCGACCTTTTCCTGATGTTTGATTTTGAGGATTCTTTAGCTTTCCTGAGAACTTGTTAAACTAAAAACGAAGTAACATTTTCTCATTTTTTGTTTCAAATGGTTTTAGTCAGTTTGCTGATCTTTTATTTAATTTCTTCGAGAGGTTCAAAACTTCATTAAAAAATAATTTTTGTTTTGGCCATATTATGGTTTCATTTTTGTGCTATTTTTGAACTATTTTCTATTTAGGCTCCAATTTTGTTTTGCTAGAAGTCATTTTAGAGTAGGCTTTGGAGTCTACTGTGTTGCTTTTCTCGCGTTAATCGTTCAATTCATGGTTTCTCTGATGTAGGTGGTTTTAAGCTGAATCTAAAATTATTTTTGCTATTTTTTTGCTGACAATTTTAATATTTTATCTTGAAATAAACAAAAGAAACAAACGATTTTCCATTTTTCTTTGTAAAAAACTGTCCACGTGGACAAAGAGGGAAAGGGGAGGGGTTTTTAATAATATCCATGGTTGTTCAAGAAGAGGACGGCGGGTCTATATGACAATTTTTCTGTCCATTGGAATGTGTACAGCGCTTCATTAGATTTGAAATAAAACACGAGTTTGAAAATTACTGTTATCCCATTATTCCATTACAACATTGAAAATGCAATACAAATTTTGTTATGTGTATATTACGTTTTTTTATGCAGAGGAGAGTATAGGTTTACTGTGTAGGGTGTCAGCGTAAAACCGATACACACATTTGAGTGCATCTTTTCGCATTGGGAAGCCTACTTTGTTAACCAGCTGTGTTTGTTTTAATAGCGACTCATGTTACTTGCGATACTTGTGATAAAGACAGTGTTTCACTTTTTCAGACGAAAATGGCAACAGATTCAAGCAGAGAACAAATCAAGATTTCGTATCTTGCTGGAATGAGCAACATACAGATCAGAAAAAGCTGAAACATTTGAAAATGACAGGTTATTCGTATACAGGACCATCAAACGCTTCGACGAAATTGGCCAGATCTCGATTGTCTCTGAAGACGCATGCTGCCCACAACATATTTTTTCAGGTGAAAAATTGTTTACATTGGAGACTATTTTGAACAAACAGAATGATCGTGTATATAGATCATTGCACACGAAAAACAATCTCACATTTCTGACACTTCCCACGGGTTTGTTTATAAGGTGTTCCATTCACTTTTTATGTGATAGGAGTGAAAATGAATGATACGAGAGCAATTCTCGCTGAAACCGTCCCACTGGTGACATGAGGTCTTTCAAAACGGATATTTTTATGTCTAAATGATCGAAAGTAGCGAAAAAAATGAGAAAACCACTTTGGTTAGTTCATATTGATGGACCCCTCGGGCACAAATCAGTTAAACGGTTTTTACAAAAAAAAAAAATCGAAAATTTTACTATGTAAACAAACCCGCGACAACTGTCAAATCTCTTTCTTCTTCTTGTTTTGTGAAGTCATCGTGAAATGATCTATAACGCATGTTTTTATGATATAGACCATTTCACGAACTGACAGGTGTCACGGATCCTGCTGCTTTTACGTGAGTTCTGTCAGCGGTTCCGAGCTTTCTGTCAAAATTTCATTCATGAATTGAATTCAGAAACGTCTCGTAAAATGGTCTATTCCAACTAATAAAAGAAAAGTGGAACCACAGACAAACAGACGTGCCACTCGATTTCATTGACCAGAAAAATAACGATTATTTTGGAATTTTGCTTAGTAGGCAATAATGCCGCTAATGTCGCGAAAATAAGTTTGTAGGCAATAAGCTTACATGGTGGCGCATGAGTGTAACGTTTTGAATAAGGACAAAGATTTCTCAGGATTTTTCTTCGAAGAGGCACGTCTGTTTGTCTGTGGTGGAACGATCCCAGAATGCTTCAACCACAGATAACAGATATCCAAGCTAATTTTTCTTCATGTGTAAACAGATGCAATGGTGTTTTAGCATGTCGCAATACGCACTATGGTGGCGCTAAGAACACTTAGTGGTCAATGATTTGATAAAATCGATTGTTTTCCAGCTATTATCGATATTATTGCAATAAGAAGCGTTGCCGTTTTTTAACGTAGATAATTTTGCGCAGTCGTAATATGTACATAATCGACAATTTTATTCAATTCTAGTTTACATTTGCGATAAATTTGTTTGTTTTAGTGTTGATGTGAAAAAAATACACAAACCTCACAAAAATAGTGTTATATCGTTGCAAAAACAGCGACCCTACTATTTGTGAGAATTTTCATGCGTCTGGCAGCTTTGATTATAATTAAGCGCTGCCATCACTAAAGTGATTAAAGTCGCAAGTTGCAGAAAGATGTCGTTAGCATTCCAAACGAGTAAGAATTTGAAATCCCACACGCGATTTCTGGAGTTTTTTGTCCTAGCTTGGACATCTGTTATCTGTGCTTCAGCTGTAATAGATCATTGCACGATGACGTCACAAAACAAGAAGAAGAAAGAGATTTGACAGTTATCACGGGTTTGTTTACATAGTAAAATTTTCGGCTCGAATAAATTGCGAAAGTGTTTTGTTAAATTTTGTGTTTTCAAGAATGAACCAAAAGATCACAGTAATGAATTCGTATAGGCGGAGAGTTTTTCCATCTTTTTCGTACTCGCATCATTCATTTTCACTCCTATCATATGAAAAGTGAACGGAACACCTTGTAAACAAACCCGTGGGAAGTGTCAGTAAAGTGAGGTTATTTTTCGTGTGCAATGATCTATGGTTTGGGGAGCAATATCTAACAGAAGAAAGTTGCCACTGCTATTCATCGACAGAGGGGAAAAATTGAGACAGAATACTGTCTACAACAAGAACAATTCAGCGCCAGCGCATAAGGCAGTGGTTGTTCAAAAGTGGTGCAACGAAAATTTACCGTGTTTTAACAGCCCCTCTGAATCAACCTCTCCATGCATGCTAGGAGAGCTGATGTAAAACACGTGTCTTTGAACACTTTCAAGAACCGTTTGGTGAAAATCTGGGATGAAATGCCGACCGAATCGTGAGGCTTTCGATAATTTTGTGAAGCGTTTGCGTATTCAAATGCAAAGGTGGAAGATTGGAATTGAACTGATTCAACTGTAACATACAAAAGAAATATTCATCCGTCTTCTTAGTTTTATGACAACGATTCGTTCCCATATTCGTTCGAATCGGATTGACGGCTTCGTTATTTAGTTCATTCTAAAATGGGAATATAATTTTCCAACTCGTTTGAATCGATCTTCTTGTTCGATTATCGGATACGGGCGTGAAAAATGTCTTGCTTTGAAACTTTTAAGTTAGGGATCAGTTAAGGTAACTCTTTCATTCAAACAGACTATCACAAAATGATAGCTCTCTAATACCGAAACTATTTTCTTGGTAATTTTGGAAAGCAACTTCATATTGAACCGGCCTCTATGAAAAACCACTGCACATGTCGTTTTGACAAGTTTCGAGTGTGTTCTGAAATATTTCAGCATGTGGCAGAAAAAAAGCCTATTTCGAAACTCGGTTGTTTTGGCTTTGCGGGATCTAGTCTCAGCTGAATTTCCATTTGGTTGGTTTAAGTCTTTACTAAATTTGTTTGTTTCTGGGATTATGCATAAACATGGGGTGATATGAAAATTACGTTTCCATGCAGACACATCTTTTATTATTTTCATTTTTGGTAAATTAAAGTTGTAATAGAAATAACTCCCATGCACAGTGGTTCCGTTTTCTATGAAGGGCGGTCATAAATATTGTTTTCCTATGTTTTGAGTTCAAAACGTCAATCTTAGTGTATTTTTCGATGCTGAATTCGAAAATCACATCTATTTTGTAGTATTTTCTATAGATTCGTGGTCAAGGGTCATCTAAAATTACTGGTATTTTTTACCAACTTTGGCTTGACTACTCTTTATTACTATGCAATTTTTCAAACTCTCATGGTTCGATGCCAGAAATTTAATGAGTGTATACATATAAAAGAAGTGTGTTTTTCGATATGTATTTGAAAATTAGGGATATGTTTGGCTCACAACATTTATTTGATATGCTAATGCTAATACATATTAAGGAAATTACAATGAACAAAAAATATAATTCACATAATGTCATAAAAAGTGATAAAATAAAAATCTTTCTGGGTTCTCGGCTGACCACGAAAAAAAAAAAACTGTTCTACTTCGATAATAAAAGATAGATCTGCTCTATTCCATTCAAACATGTGGCATATCTTTTTATGCAGTTGCTCTTTGTTCTATTACATTATTTCAAAGGAGCTGCTAATCGTGTGCAACTGTAATGTATTCGAGCTTACTATTCATCTAGCTTCAAGTTATAACAATCCCATAGTGATGAGTGTATAGATTCTGAAACATTTTGTATCTTCTAATGGATTCTTCCAGATTTTTCAGCTCAAATTTCAAAGATATGCATTTTGGGAAATGTACATCTAAGCAATGAACCAAGAAATATATTTACGTTAAAAGGTATTCGTCGAAAAGGGGTTGCCAAATATTACCGCCGAAAAAACCCTCAAAAACAAAACAAAAACGAAGAATACATCCCAAAAGTGACCATTTTGTATTCACTTCTCACAAACCAATGGGCAGGTCTCGGCGGCCAAATTGTGTTTTGGACATAGGTATATACGATACCTAACGAACATTTTGATGTATTTCTCTTACGTAAATTCGCTTAAGAACATTGTTGAATTGACAAACGAAAATACATTGGTGATATCTATTAATATCATTCGTTATTTTGCTTTCGTCTCGATTAGACGCAAATTATTTATCTCCATGTGATTCGCAAAATAACAATACACGAGTAATCGTACGGGTGTTTTTTTTCGATTATTTCTTGTGCTGTGCGATAACAATAGTCTGCAATATATCGGCAGAAACATCTTCTGCAAACTGGTAGGGGCAGGCTACCCCGCCAGTGATTCGATACGCAGCTGATATATCAGCAAGAATAATTCTCCCGCAGTTAACTACAAGTGGCATCTACAAGGTCGCGTGTAAGATACGGCCACTGTGTCACAACACGAAGCTGGATCGTCATTGTTTGTTCTGCAGAGACACTCGATTGATCCTACTATCAGCCGTGAGGTCGTGACTTAGACGTTCGGTAAAGTATTCACTTTAGATTTTTTATCATTATTATTAATATATTACTATTAATATTATTATTAATATTATTATTATTGTTATTATTATTATAATTATTATTGTTATTATTATAATTATTATTATTATTATTATTATTATAATTATTATTAATATTATTACTATTGTTATTAGTATTAGTATTACTGTCTTTTTTTATTTTGATCCATTGTAGTTTGAAAAATTGTTTTTAAAATTTAATATCAACTACTTATTCCCTCCCCCCCCCACATTCGAATATTTTTCGTTCGTGTGCGGTAGAGCGTAACGCTCCCGCAAAATGGACGACATGCAGGTGCAAATTTTCCTGGTTGTGGCAACAAATGGGGAAGAAATTGAAATTTCCACTAGCAGTTCTCCCTTACCTTCCCCTGTACCACCCTCGCTACCTAGCCCCGTACCAAAGGTACCGGAAATACGGGTAAAAGCTTACCCAGATTCCGCTAGCGGTCCCTACGTTGTTTACTTCCGGCCCATAAAAAAACCTTTGAATATAATTCAAATAGGCAAAGACCTGGCAAAACAGTTTTCGGCCGTAACCGAGATTACGAAGGTGAGGCCGAACAAACTGCGAGTTGTCGTGAGTAGCTTGAAGCAAGCAAACGAAATTGCTAGCTACGAGCTCTTTACAAGGGAGTACCGCGTGTACATCCCTGCCAAGAACGTGGAGATCGACGGTGTGGTTACCGAAGGAAGCCTCACGGTCGATGACATTTTGCGTCACGGGGTTGGCTGCTTCAAGAACCCCCTGATTCAAGATGTAAAGATACTGGATGTCAAGCAATTGCACTCAGTATCCATCGAAGAAGGGAAGAAGAAATTCCTCCCTTCGGACTCCTTCCGTGTAACATTCGCCGGATCCGCACTGCCGAACTACATCTCTTTGGACAGGGTTCGTCTGCCTGTACGCCTGCTCGTACCGCGGGTCATGCATTGCCAAAACTGCAAGCAGTTAGGTCATACAGCCACCTACTGCTGCAACAAGGCACGCTGCAGCAAGTGCGGAGGCAATCATGCTGAGACCGCTTGCAGTGAGGATCCTGAAAAGTGTCTTTACTGCGAGGGAACTCGGCATGACCTTTCGGCGTGTCCCGCGTACAAACAGCGCGAGGAAAAAATCAAGCGTTCTCTTAAGGAACGATCAAAGCGCTCTTTTGCAGAAATGCTTAAGAGGGCTGAGCCACCCTCGACAGGAAACATCTTTTCCTTTTTGCCAACCGATGAGGGTACATCTGACGATCCCGTCGAAGGGTATTCTTATGCCTTGCCAGAGGGATCAACTCTCCTAATCTTTCTCGCAAAGGTCGTAAGATAACCCCTAGCGGAATGAACAATAAGACAACACAAAAAGGAAGCGGTGAAGAAAAACCGAAGCAAGTACCACCCGGTTTTAATTTCAAATCAAACCAGGAGTACCCACCGCTTCCTGGGGCACCAAAAACCCCTCGTGCACCCATTTCTCGATCAGAAGATAAAAAAGAAACAGGGTTCATAAAATTCTCTGATATTGTGGACTGGATATTAAAACTTTCAACATGCCAGATCCCCTTCAGAACATTCTTCTTGCCCTTCTCCCTACAGTGAAAACCTTTTTGAAGCAACTCACAGCAACTTGGCCCCTCATTTCAGCTATCGTATCTTTCGATGACTAATACGTCGAAAGAGGTTAGGAATTTTGTCACTGTGTTACAGTGGAACTGCAGAAGTATCATCCCCAAATTCGATTTATTTTCACATTTGATAAACACATACAATTGTGATGCGTTTGCGCTCTTCCCCCATCCGCGCGGATTGAACAGAAGCAACTCCTTGATATAGCAGAATTGCTTCCCGCACCTTTTTTGATTTTGGGAGATTTTAACTCTCACTGTTCGCTATGGGGGTCGCTGTACGACGACAACCGATCTTCTTTAATCTGTAATTTGATCGACGACTTCAATATGACAGTTTTGAATACTGGGGAAGCGACACGTGTACCTAATCCTCCAGCACGTGAAAGCGTGCTTGACCTATCCCTCTGCTCGACATCACTAGCGTTAGATTGCCAGTGGAAAGTAATCAACGATCCCCACGGTAGTGATCATCTTCCAATCGTTATATCAATTGCTAATGGTTCAACTCTCCCGAACCCAATCAATATTTCCTACGACCCTACACGTAATATTGATTTTCGTTATGAGTCTATTATAGCGGAATCTATCGAGACTCACGAGGAACTTCCTCCGGAGGAAGAATACGCGTTCTTAGCTGGCTTGATAATCGACGCCGCGACTCAAGCTCAGACGAAACCGATACCCGGAGTGACGATTAGACAGCGCCCTCCCAACAAATGGTGGGACAAAGAGTGCTCTGAGCTGTACGCGCGAAGGTCCGCGGCGTATAAGGACTACCGGGAGTACGGCACTGTCAACCTGCCTCGAAAGTACGAGGCACTGGGCAGGCAGATGAAGAGCTTAGTAAAGGCGAAAAAACGCGGGTACTAGCGGCGGTTCGTAAACGCGTTGTCGAGGGAAACAGCGATGAGCACTCTTTGGGATACCGCCAGGCGCATGCGGAACCGTGACGTTTCGAATGAAAGTGAGGAGTATTCAGATCGCTGGACCCTCGATTTTGCCAAAAAGGTCTGTCCGGACTCTGTACCGGAACAGAAAACCTTTCGCGACGCGTTTTTAGTAACAACGGAAGAGCCTCCATTTTCGATGTTGGAATTTTCAATGGCTCTCCTGTCGTGCAACAATAAGGCTCCAGGGTTAGATAGAATAAAATTCAACCTGTTGAAGAATCTACCCGACTCTGCAAAAAGACGCTTGTTGAATTTGTTCAACAAGTTTCTTGAGCTAAATATTGTTCCGCATGACTGGAGGGAGTTAAAGGTCATTGCTATTCGGAAACCCGGGAAACCTGCCTCTGATCACAATTCATATAGGCCGATTGCGATGCTCTCTTGCCTCCGGAAATTAATGGAGAAAATGATCCTCTTACGGTTAGACAAATGGGTCGAAACAAACGGTTTACTTTCAGATACTCAATTTGGCTTTCGCCGGGGCAAAGGGACGAACGATTGCCTAGCGTTGCTTTCTACTGAAATTCAACTCGCATTTGCTCGAATCGCACCCATTTCAGAGCAAATGGCTTCTGCGTTCTTGGATATTAACGGGGCTTTTGACTTTGTCTCTGTAGAAGTTTTAAGCGCGAAACTTCATTCACAGGGACTTTCACCAAATTTGAATAACTTCTTGCTCAATTTGTTGTCAGAAAAGCATATGTATTTCTCACATGGTGATTCGACAACTTCCCGAATTAGTTACATGGGTCTTCCCCAGGGCTCATGTTTAAGCCCTCTCTTATATAATCTTTACGTCAATGACATCGATAAATGTCTTGCAAATTCATGCACGCTACGGCAACTTGCAGACGATAGCGTTGTATCCATTACTGGAAGCGAGGCTAACGGTCTGCAAGGACCGTTGCAAGATACCTTAGACAATTTGTCTGAATGGGCTCTTAAGCTGGGTATCGAATTCTCTCCGGAGAAAACTGAGCTGGTCGTTTTTTCTAGGAAGCATAACCTAGCTCAGCTGCAACTCCTACTAACGGGTAAAACAATCACTCAGGTTTTAGTCGCTAAATATCTCGGGGTCTGGTTCGACTCTAAATGCACCTGGGCTTGCCATATTAGGTATCTGACACGAAAATGCCAACAGAGGATTAATTTTCTTCGTACGATTACCGGAACCTGGTGGGAACCCACCCAGGAGACCTTCTAAGGCTTTACCAAACAACGATATTGTCTGGAATTGAGTACGGGTGTTTCTGCTTCCGCTCCGCAGCAAACACACATTTGATCAAACTGGAACGAATACAATATCGTTGTTTGCGTATTGCCTTAGGTTGCATGCAGTCGACCCATACGATGAGTCTTGAAGTGCTAGCGGGTAATCTTCCGTTGAAACATCGTTTTTGGAATCTCTCTTACCGGTTGCTAATTCGATGCACAGTTATGAACCTATCAGTAATTGAAAATTTCGAGAGGTTGGTCGACCTTCAATCTCAATCCAGATTTATGACTTTATATTTTGACTATATGGCTCAAGATATTAATCCTTCTTCATACGATTCCTCCAATGTCGCACTTTTAGATACTTCTAATAATGCTATATTCTTCGACACCACCATGAAACAAGACATTTCTGGTATCCCGGATCAATTGCGACCCCAAGAGATCCCTAAATTTTTTTCCAATAAGTTTAAACATGTTAGTTATGATAAAAGGTTTTACACTGACGGATCTAATTTAGATGAGTCCACTGGCTTCGGTGTTTTCCACGAAAATTTTACCGCCTCCTACAAACTCGATGCTCCTGCTTCCGTGTACGTCGCAGAACTTGCTGCTATTCAGTGCTCACTTGGGATCATCGAAACCCTGCCCATAGACCACTACTTCATCTTCACAGACAGTCTCAGTGCCATTGAGGCTCTGCGATCGATGAAGACTGTGAAGCACCTCCCGTATTTCCTGGGGAAAATACGGCGGTTTTTAAGTGCTTTAACAGATAAAAATTACCGGGTTACCTTAGCGTGGGTCCCTTCTCATTGTTCATTCCGGGCAATGAAAAGGCTGACGCTTTAGCTAAGGTGGGTGCTATTGATGGCGATATTTATGTAAGACCAATTGCTTATGATGAATTTTATAGCATTTTGCGTCAGAGAACACTCAATAGTTGGCAATCATCATGGAATTCAGATGAACTGGGACGGTGGCTACATTCCATTTTTCCTAAGGTATCGACAAAAGCATGGTTCAAGGGGTTGGATGTAGGTCGGGACTTCATTCGCGTGATGTCGAGACTTATGTCCAATCACTATACGTTAAACACGCATCTCTTTCGTATAGGGCTTGTAGACAGTAATCACTGCGTTTGTGGCGATGGCTACCACGACATCGAGCATGTTGTTTGGTCGTGTACCGAATACTGTGGTGTTAGGTCTGAGCTTATAGATTCCCTTCGGGCCCGAGTAAAACAACCGAACGTACCCGTTAGAGACATTCTGGGAAGCGGTGATCTCCAGTACATGACACAGCTATACAGGTTTATATAAAATGCTGGCATTAAAATTTTATTTCTTTTATCTATTTGCTAGAATACAATTTCTGTCACAAACTGAAAGAGAATGATACACCCGGCTGGAGACACTAAAACGAAGACTCGGAATCTCTATGTTTACGCAGACACCTCAGACCAAAACTGCTCAAATAGAACATCACTGGTTAGCCACGTACAAATGAATACATTCTGTAATATAAAATAGTTAAAAACAAAATTGTAACACCCCTCCTCTCACCTTAAATCCCCACTAGCTCGTAGTCGGCCGCGAGAATAAAAAAAGCCTCCCTCTTTTCCCTGCTAATTTAGAATTTAAAAAAAAATGTACTTGGCTCAGTTAAACATAAATTGTATCGTGCCGTGTCAAATAAACTATTTAAAAACTAATCTATTTATATCAAAATGTACCTATTTTACCGTTGGCTCAGTCGTTAACAACACAATACAACATGCTGAAAACCACTAAAAAAGGCTCAAAATTCCTTGTTTTTGGACCTCCATATCAAAAAACCACTTTGGAATTCTTAAATTCACTGAAAAGTAGTGAAATTGCACTTAACCTAATAGCATACTTCTTACAGCTGTTTAAAAGTGTAAACTATGCGCACTTCCAAGTCCCACAGTAAACAATTCCTTCGTAATACAACGCAATAATTGATGCCATTGTTAGCTTCAGACTACAAAGGATGCTGAGAGGTGAAGAAATACCAAAATAATGAAATTTGATTTTTGAGGACCTATGGGGGAACCACTGTGCGTTGTTGTCGAAGACCAAGTTTACCTCTGCATCTCTAACAACTACGATGGAAAGGAAGGTGACTTTGTCACCATAGTCAGTAATGGATTTTTACAGTTTTACCCTTTATATAGACTCTACTTCGTTTCTTTACCGAGCCTCTTCAGTTACTCTGTCAAGTATCGGCAATTATAACTGCCAGGTCATTCAACAGTTTGTGTCTTGTTTTTGCCTTTTTCCTGGAATTTAGTGATGGAAGGATCAAGTAGGGGAATGGGGTAGAGCCTGAGAATAAACCCATGCGTCTCTCTGATATTGAACGGTTTGATTCTACTTTGATTCAGACCTATTGAACATGTAAGGCATCTAGCTTCCTGAAAATGCAAAGTCAAATAAGATGTGTTAAAGACTATTTTTACAATATAACTGGTGTTTTTCTACGCGATGATTACCATTGTTTAGTATAGATACTATACCATTTCATCATGGAGAGGCTTACAAACAAACAACGGTTGCAAATCATAGAAATGTATTGTCAACCATTGACTCGAAATAGTTTGGTGTGGTTTATAGGCTGGTAGAATCATTGAGTCGCTTTTTTAAGATGACCCTGGACAAAACGTTACCGTCAGCGATGAACGCTATCGATCCATGATCCGTGACTTTTAATTGTAAAAATTTAGAAGATTTGAACAACGTGCCACACAGTACGTGAAACAATGGACATTTTAAGGAATGAATTTGATAAGCAACTAATCATTCATTTTGGCCTTGTGAGATGGCTACCAAGATCATGCAAATTGACACCACTGGACCCTTTTTTGTGGGGTTACGTGAAATCGTTGGTTTTGCCATCCGGGCGTACTAAGTGGAAAGCAGCCGTGATCGAAATTGGCATAAAAATTGATCGATTCCAATAAAAAAAATTGTGTACGGAATGTATTTTGAAATGTTTCGTTCAACTTTTAAAAACGAGGGTTCCGAAAAATCATCTTTTACGTTATGTGCTCTGCTTTTTGTACCTTTCATCAATTCTCGCATTGTTTATTTTTCAAAAATCTTAAGTAACAATGGAAGATTCCCTCATTGCACAGTTTTCAGTCAATGTTTTTGGTTGCCAATTGAAAAAGAATTGAAATAAATATTTTTAATACATTATGCATTTTGCATTGATCATGGTTTCATTTTTATCTCAACAGTAAGTTTTTAAAATTGGCAGTTGTGAAATAAAAAAATATGCATGAAAAAATTTGCGAATGCATGCGTGTATCATACGTGAAATACTAGACATTATTTGCACTGCATTGAAGTTGCATGAACCCAAATGAATGGACCGGTAGAGGCCTGTTATAACCTGTAAGATGTTTCAGCCATTTTCGGAGGTATGTTTTGTAGGTGAAGCGGAAATGATCTTGTTACACCTAACAGGGCAATATGTCCATTGAGACACTCTGCCCAGACGGAAGCAACTTAGGCCGCATTCCGATGGCAGGTGTTGGAAATAATGGTTAAAAAGTAACAATGTGTTCACTTATCAATTCACATAGTAGTGTGATTACTAGCGCAATAAAATACTCCTTTTCTCAACAAATCCATAATTACATCTTTCCGTCGAATCTACCAGTTTCTACGACTGGAATTCGTCTCCCTTCCTCTGTCTTTCACTTAGCGGGTGTACAGCCTCCAAGTAGCAGTAGCAAGACAAACGGCTGGCCGCTTACTAGTAACACTTGCACCGCACCGTAACTGTTTATCCCCAGTACGCACGGATCCGTCTGTTGATGACCGGATAAAAAGCAGAATCTTCGAAGAAAGTGAAAACGGTAAATAAACCATTTACAACGTCATTCGGGCTGTTGGCGCGTTATGCTGCGGGCCACGTTCGGAGTCTGCTTTATCGGGGTCACGCAGTATGACTACATCCTGGCATCTAGCGAGTGATCCTCTAATAAAGTAGTACATACTCTCTGACTGCCCCTTCATCGTGGTTTGCATGGCCCCGGTGGTGATTTCGCCAATGAGACGAGCCGGTGTGCACATACGCAGACACACACACACACACGGTTGGGCGTGGGTAACCAGTTTCGCGTGAATTTGCTTTTCACTTTCTTTCAAACAGCTGAAGTTTATCTTGCGGGATTGACAAATGTTTACCCGTAAGACGTGATTCAACATAAAAAAAAAATCATTTTGTGGCATTCAAAAACTCAAGAAATAGACTAAATATTTGTTTACATCACTCGAATGGTTAGTTCAAATAATTGAGATAAAAGTACATGGACAGATTGAGTTCCAATTGCTATTACCCAAGAAGAGTTATTAAACAATTGAAAAAAGCGCTACTCGAGTGTGCACTTACGAAACCCTCCATCCCATATTTACCGATTCATAGAGAGCCCTCAAACCGTTGATCCCTTGCTTGCAGCTGCGTTCGGAAGCCCATTCATAAGACGCAGCGGATAGCTTTCCGGGAGAGGGAAAATTGTTAAAAAAAAAAAAATCGCAGACACCTGCCGTTTCGAGCGGTGCTGGCTAATTTAGAAAACTTCTGCATGCTGATAAGATCATTTTCTTCAGCTTTTTGCAACAATTAGCAACCTAACTGGAAGCATGCAGGCTTCGGTCGTTGGCCACGGAACCGAAACCGCTTGTTTTTCGCTATCGCGCAAGCCAGCTGGTCGTGAAACCTTGCTCTTGGTGGCACCGGAGTTCAAGTCAAGGTAAACCACACAATAAAAACCCATCCGACTGGCTCTGACATTCGTTGCGCGGTATAATCAAGCGATGTAGGTAATAATGGGAAGCGGGCGCTTGAAACCGAAGGGAAATTGCTGGAAGTTCAATAACAAAACAGAAAACGGAAAAGAAATTGCGATTTTGCTGCTGCAGCAGCCTGCAAAGAGCAATCGTTGTCGTGATTAAAATTACCACCGCAAAGCTGGTAGTAATGAGCATCGAGAGAAATGTGTTTTTGTCGTTGATTGCAGTGTTGCCGGACGGTGGCTTTCGGACATGATTCGTAATGTGGTGCTGGCCGATTGCGTAGTTTAAAATATCATTACGCTTCTCAGAATACAGCACATTATACTGCAAAGTATGACACTTTCGATACATTACCTTTCACTTGGATTCCATATGATGAAATGACGATTGAACGAAATGAAAGTTGGAAAAATTATACAGACCTACAAGAAAATGTTGCAGAATCACTTTACCGTACCTCTGTGCATATTATGTTTCCGCACAGTGCTCAGCTTGATTGCATCAATAGAGGAAACAAGACTGTCCAGATCCTACCAAAGCCTAACCTTCACAATGTGACTTTCTCCATCGAACCAAAAATGGCAGTTTGTTTCATTTAGAGCCACATCCCGCAAACATTTTGTAGCTCTCGATGCGCTTTAGTTGCCTTTTTTCAGGGAGAGAGAAGAGAATCAACTGATCATTAAATATGTAGCTCTTTGACTGGCTACGAATTGCTTCGCTGACGATAATTCCAAACAGCTTTGACGCTGCAGACAAGCACGTATTTCTTATGTTAATTCTATCGCCAGCTTTGAGCACGGAAGAAGGAACGATTACTGCCAAGCTACATGAAAAACTCCATGTTTGAGCGAGTGGGTGAAATTGGCAGCGAATGACGCAGTAGTACTAACAGCATAGCCGCAGCACGGGCTCTGGGGAATGTGAACTTTTCAAATTATTCGCAGCAGAGACGGCCATTGCAACAGAAATCACGAATGTCACCAGATTAATGTAGTCTTCAGGAGCGTCTAATATAGCAGACTCAATTTCGATATCAGAGGCAGGGATTTCGTCGAACACCGATACAAAAGAATAAGGAAAAGGCTCGCAACATTCAGCAGAAGATTTTGCATTCCACACGGTATCGAAATTTTGAGTTTTTTTTAGCTGTTGACAAACTCCCTGAAACTTTCCGGATGAGTCGGAATCGGAGGTTGATCTGCATTCTAGTATAAAACCGAGCTCAGCTTTTGATAAACATTGCTGGCGCGTTGGAGGTCAATTTTGCTATGATTAATGAGCTCCGGTACCAATCTACTTGTTCACGAAGCGAAAAGTAATTTTTGTTATGTTCAATTATGAACTACTGAATAATACTGAAAACTACTGAGTTATAAGGAAAGAGGAGAGCGATAGTTCGCTCCCCTCTTTCCTTATTATTTTTTAATCATTCGAACTCAACTTTTTAAATTTGGACTGGTTGAACCTCATTGGTTATTTTTATTTTACTGATTTCCTGACTGATAAGTTTTTCAACGCCTTTATATATATATAGGCTTATTGTCAACCTCTAGTTCGGCTTGAAGTGACCAATAGTCGCATTTTTGATCGCTTCGATTACCTTTGGCTTTAACGGTGTGTTTTTTTGACAGTACATATTTTTACAGACTACCTTCAGGTTACTGCTTTTTTCATACCAGTCGTAGGTATGACTCAACTGCTTCCATTTATCAAACGTGTTTTGAACAAACGTACGGGTAAACACATCTTTTGTGATCTCCGTCACGGCCAAAAACATTTAGCCGGATTTGCGGTATATTACAAATTCGCTCTGGGCCGAAAAAAAAACAACCTGCGATCCCGTGATTCCTACCTGATACAGGTTTACGCGATGAGTCTGTTCATGTGGGCCACCATTTTTACCTCTCGGTATCATGCATTCAGCAACCTTGTAATCTCCCAGCTGGTCTAGAGATACAATGCTGGCCTAATAATTTTCACTTAAAACGACAAGGCGAAATCGAAACTACGCAACGGTACGACTAGAAAGAGGAAGATTTCTCTATCTGACAATTCGGCATTGGCAGGGAAAATTTTGTTCGCTTGGCAAGACAGAGTAAATGAAATTCGAAATGTAAAGATAGAGTTTCTTTCTATAGCTTCGTACTAGCAGGCAATTCAAACTTAATACAGATAAATCAAGATAGTTCGAAAAAGACCACTAATAAATTGTAAATTGAATACAAAATCTCTGGCTGGATTGCAGTAAGGTGAATAATATTTATATCATGGAAGTTGAAATTTACATTTGAACAACTACTAAATTTAAAATGTGAAATCTGATCATTAGCGTTAAAACCGGACTTTGTATAACTTTTAATACGGGGCATCTGCTTTTTGTTTCCATATCCTATTGACTGCTTTCTTCACTAAGATTTCAGAATTGCGTTCATGTACATTGAGCTTCTTGGAGTTGATTGCTGAAAAATATCAGCGAAATAATGTTAAATTTCAAGAAACATTAGGGAATTCAGTTTGGAGCTTGGAGCTTGACCGATCGAACATTTAGTAGTTGCTTCTCCGTGATATAACTTAGCTAGTGAAGTTACACAAAGAACCACATATAGATGGCTATTTGGGATTAATTCACCATCTTCAATGTACAACTAGTGAAGTTGCACAAAGAACCACATATAGATGGCTATTTGGGGTTAATTCACCATGTTCAATGTACAACAATTCAGTAGCTTCTGCTTTTGTATAGGTCGATAACGGCATCGGCTACGTTTTCCCGGTCGCGGTTAGAAAAGGAAGGAAAGAAGTGTGGTAATCATTGCTGTCGAAAACCGAGTTTACCTCTGAGCAGTTCTGAGAGTTTAAATTGTCATTTGGCTATTGTGTTGTTGTGTTGTGCTATTGGTTTGATTTTTTGGAACACGACTAATTTTTGAGAAGCTATTGAAATATGCTATTTTGGGATGGTATTGATGATTACAAATATTTTTCGGGCCAAAACAGTTCGTTTGATCGGTGTGATGTCTTCGGCAAAGTTGTAGATAATACATAATTTTGTCTTTCCGAAAAAATATACACCCTAAAATTTTTTTTCTGAAAAAAAGTTAAAAGAAAAATTAAAAATTAATTATCTAAGAAAGCTCATTTTAAAAAAAATATATTTTTTTTCATAAAAACTTCAAAGGATTACCTATAGCACAAAATGTCATCTTTTGCCTATAGAAACGTCAAAGTTTCAGCCAAATCAAAAATGGTCGATTAAATTGGTTGCCCGTTTTTTTAGTTGAATCGCTCATCTGCATCTCCAACGACTGTAAGGAAAAGAGAGGTACTTTTGTCACCGGAACGAAATTTTATGGCTTTACCCTTTCTCTACGCTAATTAACTCTACTGCTCTTCTTTTCCCAGCCTTATTAGTTACTCTTGTCAAGCATCGGTAATTATAATCGCCAACGGGTGTGTATTAGGCTGTTCCAAAAATATCGATGTTGAAAAAGTCAAGGTGCTCAGCCACAAATTGAAAGATAATGTTATTCATAGCATTTTTGTAGAACATTTCGAATTTCTGAAAAATTGTTTTCAGGTTGCCCAAACGTGATTTATGAAAGAATGAATTTTTTGAGCACAAACCCACTCTTTTGCACTTTTTTCAATTCTGTTCGATTCCTATTTTTTTCCATATATTTTTGTATTTTTGTGGGGTTATTTTTGAATATTTTTCATTGTTCAGTTCAGCATTGCATTCAAATATTTGATTCATAAAGCCCATTGAACATCACAAATAAGTGAATTTTTCTCATTATTTTTAGATAAAACCCTTCAAAACACATATAAATTTTTTTTTTGATCAACAACTGAAATGTTTACTGCTAAGCGGGATTCAAGACGAAAATTTACATAAAAAAAGATCCTTGATATCTTATTGGGGGGCTGAGATATTGGCGTTTGATGTGATGTGATGAAAAACTATGAATTTTCACAAAAACGCCACTAAAGCTCAATATCTCCATTGCATAGTATTTTATTCTGATTAATTGGATACTGATTAAAATGTTGATTATAGCCATAAGGTATATTCGGAGAAGTTTCAGGGCATTCAAAAATGCATCTCTTAGTGAGATAAAAAATTACTTTTCAATCAGAATAAGATAGACGCAAGGTGTCTTCGACAAAGTTTTAGGTTATCTTAGAATAAGAAACTTTACCGAAGACCAGGGATCGGGTGCTACTCATTTTTTTGCGTGCAAAGCACACGCCGTTGGGAGACTGCACATAAATTTCTAAAGAGACGAGTAAGAGCAGTTCGGATTGCACTGTACATTCGTTTCCAAAGAGACAAGTAAGTGCAGGTAGCATGTCACAACACACTTTATCCGTCTCTTTCCGGAGATGTCTCTTACTCAGGGATCGGGTGCTACTCATTTCTTTTACGAGTGAATGCACGATGTTGGGAGACTGCACATCAATTTCCAAAGAGACGAGTAAAAGCAGTTCGGATCCCTTTCGTGTCGTTCAGGAGACCTCACAGAATTTATCCCAGTATAGTGCAGAAAGACGTACCGTGACTGCGGGTAATTCTGCGCAGCACATTTTCCCGCGTACTCAGCTTATAAAACTGCTTGCTACAGTAAATTTTACTAAAACATACATAATCTCTGTACTATTATAGCAGACTATGCTATGCACATGGTAAAGCACTCAACCCAACTGTGTTTTAGTAAAATTTAATGTTGAAAAATTGTTTTTTAAGATGAGTGTGCGGAAAACGTGCTGCGCAGAATTACCCGCAGTCACGGTAGTTTCTACCTCAGAAAATTTCTTGGGCTGTGTGTGCCTCTTTGTTGAGAGAGTTTTTGATCACAGCCAGTGATGCCACAAATTCAGATTAATCTGTAGTTATACAGATTTTATTTTTCGACATTTTCACGCTTAACGATTAACTGTGTTGTATGAGGATGCGGATCACACCTTTTCAATAAGTGAAAAATGAACCGTACTATGCATATTATTGTTTTGAAAGGTATGCTTCTATGTTGAACAACAGATTGAAGAAAATTGATCTTACAACACTAAATGAAGGCACAGCTTAATGCTTTTAAAGTTAACTAGCACCTAAACATAAAGAGGCGTCAAAGAACATCTTGTACAGTGGACTTTAAAATTTAATTTAGTTAACAACAAAACCCATGTTTATCACATATTTAAGAGAGGAAATTGTTTCTTTTCTAGGTGCTTCTTATTCTCTATAATTCAACGTTTTAAAGATATCATTGATTACGGACTTTCTCGACTTTCCAACGAAACCAACAAAATTAAGATAGCTTTACAATTCTTGTGCAGTAGTTAAAAGTATTTAAAAATGTGAGTGGCAAGCCTGATTATGCCTGTGCTATGTGAAAATTTTGCCCGTTTGCGGCTTCCTGCTGACTCGTAGGGGGAATAGGGGCATAATGGGCTCCTAATTCGGTTGCTGATTTAAGCATGGAAAACGACAAAAATTTAAGGGCTGTGTAAAACTTGAATCAACTATTTATAATTAAAGGTACACTATTCACAAATTGAAAAGTTTATCGTATAATGGTGAAAAACACAAATTAGATTCATGCTTATAAAACTAGCAATCAGTCGGTGTGTGGGGCACAATGAGCTTCCCACTGGGGCATAATGAGCACTCTTATAGAACATATCTGTGTAGAAGTACAACTAATGGGCCAACGTTTGTCGCGAGATGCCATGATACTTGGCGGCTTGTTTCGTAAATGTCCCGTCGCGCCTTATGGTGGCCGACTCTGCCTGCAGTCCCTTTTTCTGACCGATTCGGCTTCAAAGATTTTCTAATATATGTTCGCACCATCACTGTAAACAAACACTGACTATGGAAACAGAACAAGTCTCACAAGTCTACTGAGATGAATTTCAGGTAAATTTATGTGACAACACACCTTGTCTTATTTCACCCCAACTATAGGTGACCATTTCGCTCCTATCGAATTAGTCAAAGTTAATATGAGTTTTTAACACTAATTATAGCTTAAAATCAAAACGTCAATGATGGTGAAATTTGGGGTACGACCCATACGTCATATTGATGTGTCTACATACTTGATTGAGCCACGACCGTATAAGCTTATTTTGTAGTGCGCAATAATAATAATTTTTCCAACATCCGGGAGCCAAGTTGATGTTTTCAGTATATTTCCATGTTTTAAACAGACAAATCACTTTTGTTCTACTACAAGATATACTGTAGAACCTACGGAATAGTTCCACATACCATATTGTATAAAAAAATGCGTAGTTTCGCAACATTCGTAGCAAGTTTCGAACGCTTTCATTGCACATAATTGCACAGAGACATCTCCGGAAAGAGACGGATAAAGAGTGCTGTGACATGCGAACTGCACTTACTTGTCTCTTTGGAAACGAAATGTACAGTGCAATCCGAACTGCTCTTACTCGTCTCTTCAGAAATTATTGTGCAGTCTCCCAACGGCGTGTGCTTTGCACGCAAAAAAATGAGTAGCACCCGATCTCTGGCTCTCAAGTATAAAATCTCTCTCTCCTTCGTCTCTTACTCCTTCCAAATTTGGAGACGTGCACGAAAATCTGCGAGACGCACGAAGATTTTTTGCACAGCTCTGAGTAGTTAGACGATCCCTGCCGAAGACATCATGTTTCTATCTCTTATATATTACGAGCAACATTAAGTTTTCTATTAGAACACACCTTAAATCACAATTTTCGTTCACAATTTTTTCATAAATCACGTTTGTGCAATTTGAGAACTATGTTTAAGAAATTCGAAATGTTCTACAAAAATGCTCTAAATAACATCATCTTTCAATTTAGGGCTGAGCACCTTGACTTTTTCAACATCGATTTTTCTGGGACACCATAGTGTGTATGCATTTAGCTGTGTGTCAGGTCTTATTTTTTGGGGTTCTAGCGTGAGGAAAGGATCAAAACGGGCCTCAGGATTCCCCCGAGAATAAACCCATGCGTAAAGTTCCTCTGACACAGAGCGGTCTGATTATACAAAGGTTCAAACTAAAGTGTCAAAGTGGACTCTGTAACCTCAAGGCTACGACCTCCCCTATTTCAGGGAATATTAGGAACAATAGGCAAGTTATTTCCACAGTAAAACAATGATAAAAATTTTTCACCGCAAACATAGGAATCGATCAAATAATGAATCAAAATAAACAAACGTTTTTAACTTTCAGTAAGAACACCGGTAGAAGAATATTGAGGGGTTCAGTTGTGTTGAAATGTTCAAAAATATAGACCACAATATCTAAAAACTTCAGTAGTCCAGATTCTGGTTTAATCCTAGATGAAAAAGAAGAGTTGGGAGTTTTGAAATGCCGGAAACTGGTTGGCCAATTCCAGAGGAGTTTGTTTCGGGTTTTCAGCAGCATTTTTTGTTTTAATAGTATCCGTCATTTCAGATGACGAACTCCTTTGTCTGTTCCTTGGAAGTTTAGAGGTTTTTTTTCTCTTCCTAGACTTTTCAGGTTCGACGAAAAAGAATCTCCAACTAATTCAGACTCATCGGACGACAACATCTTTTAAAGGTACATATGGCAACGGGCTCTTTGAACTTTTCTACGAAAGTTCGCTTTGATCTTTTCGCCGTTTGTACGTGGGGCATGCGGAAAGCTTATACGGAATCTGGGCACAAAAGAGGCCTTTTAGCACCTTTATCATAAGCATCATTCGCATGTTGCTATTTGCGTTTATATATTGCCGCAGTGGGTGGGCGTATGATCTAACTACTTGCATTCATCGTCCGCGGCTCACATTTGTATACAGGTAAATCCATCTTGTCCATGAGCACATAAATCGGCAAAGCAGACCATACCCGAAGTCATTCAGAATGAGTCTGATTGGCTGTAAGTTTTTAAAGCAATTGTTTGCAATCGAGTGTCTTTACCGGCTGAAGGCTGGAATTCTTACAACAGCCGGTTCCAGCCCTCAGCTGATTCTTGATAATCAAACTTGAGTCGGTAAGTTTTCCATAGAAACGCTGCTGATAATTTTTCACTTCTGATTGCTCCAAAACCATGAAAGGAGACTGAAAGTTGCAACCACGATAATATCTACTGTATCCAAGTTTGCTTGCAATTATGAATTCTAATGAACGTCTTAAATTCTCACGGAAATTTTAGCATTTTACATCAGCTGATACAGTTACTGATATCACCACGGTGAAAGCACGATTTAGAGTAGGCAAATCTTGTCTACCTGTAAACAATATGTGAATGTATCGTTGCGATCGCGCGAGTACAATCGTTAATGTTTTTTTTTTTCGTGAACATTCACTATACACTGGGGTCGCTTTTTACGCGGGTTGTTTTTATGCCTTTTTTTAACCCTCTGATGCCCAAGTTTTTTTTTTCGCTTGAAAAAATTCTAGCCGCTTTGTTTTGTGATCCGTAACATATGTCTGATAACAAGAAAGCTTCTGTTTTGAAAAATAGTTACTTATTTCAAAAAATATCAAGACCGCCTAAAGGCGGCACTGGGCACCCGCGTAAAAAATCAAAGGAACATTATTTCAAAACGGATTTTTTTTTCGAGCTCATTTCATGTTAACTAAATTGTTATGCAGCTAGCGATGATGGAAATCGGAAAAGCAATCCTTTCGCAAGGTGAAACAAAAATGGCCATGTGCGTCACACAGGACAAATAATTAGATGTCCCGTTTATTGGTTTGTCTGGCTGTCTGTTTCTGAAAAGCTTTCATTTTGGTGGAGCACAACTGCTAATCGACGCAAAGTGCTACTCCATTGGAACTGGCTGGAAGGTTTGGTTGACATAGTTAATAATTGGTCGAATTTTATATAGCTTATCGTATCCAGAAGGTTCTTCACGAGAAACTGCAAGGTAAAGTGAAGATTTATACATTATTTGCTCGAAACGATATCTCGGCATGGTTTCTTGGATTGCTATTAATGCATACTCAATCCCTTTGTAACGAACACTAGAATAACTATTAACAGGCCTAAAATACAAAATTCTTACAAATTTGCAAATTTTTCACGGTGTAGTGTTCAAAGTTGTTCCAATATCTTTCTGGAAAGCGTATAGATTTATCTAAATAGTGGAAGAATTTAAATGAAGTGTCCAGCTCTTTGAACTTTTCAGGTAAGGAATCGTGTTTAAAAAGATGAAAGACTTTCGCAGTTCAAGTTTTTTGTCTTGTTGATGATTTCTTTGAATCCAAGCGCAGCTTCGACTCAAAAATTTATGACTTTGAAAATGTAGAACGCGATGGCCAAGCTTTTTGTTTACCGTTTTTTGGGGCGGTTGGCAAAATGCGCGTCGCATGTGTAAGATAATTAAGTCCTTTGAAATCATCGTCACTATCAAATCATCGAAAATGTCACAGTCCAGATTCGTTTCATTTTCAAGCTCCTGCATCATCAAAGCTTCGATTCCTGTCGCCGTTTCATGACTGAACAAGAAACAGATAAAAAAAAAGCATTACTTGGCATCAGCGAAAATTTTCATGTCGGCAGTGCCCAATGCCCCATCTAGGCGGTCTTCGCTTTTTTGTAATTTTTTCAATATTTTAAAGTTGAATAGAAACAAAACTTATACAAACCTGAAATATAAAGCAATTGAACAGCCACTGATAATTATTCTGAATCAAATTTCTCACTAATAATCTTTTAATTTGAAATATCATTGCAGGATGAAGCGCAAAATAATTAATTTTCCAGCTTCAGTCATTTGTTCACGTTAAAAGTTTGATGGTTGCTATCGTGCCGTTCAGATAATCATGAAGCCGCAGATGAACATAAGAAAAAGTGATGTCAGTTCATTTTATCAGAAATAAGTGTGAACAGACGTTTTGAAGAAGAGATATTGAGTTTCTGATGAAGGCCGTCTAGAGGCAGCACTGGGTATCAGAGGGTTAAACGGGATATTTTCACGATAACACAGATTATTTTTACTCGATTAGTAATTTGTAATTTGTCGCCATGTATTTCTTCGCTTCAATTTATCTCTTGCTAGCGTAGGAATGTGTAATTTTCATGTCGATAGTTTTCTGAGATCGAATTTTTATGAAGAGCATGTTCAGGTACGATTCTCGAATGATTGTTATGCTATGCGAAAAATCCATCCTTGGTGACCACACCATCGATCGCCACTACGTGGGCTGGAATGTACACGTAATACTCAAGCGTAAAAGGTACACAAGATTCGATCCCGTTTGCTTGCTTGAGGTTTGACACCGAAACACGCTGTTTTTCAGATCTAGATCCTGTATTTTATACTTCGGATCGAAAAAATACAACCCACGGTCCAGTCGCTCCCGCAAATACAGCTTCACGCGATGGGTCTGTTCATGTGGGGCACTATTTTCATTTCTCGGAACCTTGTATCCAAAATGAACAAACGTGGGGTTTCACCCTTGGAAACGTCACCGTCAGTCTCAAAGATTAGTTTTGAAAAGAAATCTTCCTGCAGCGAAACGCGAAGATTTGCTACTTTTGTCTTCAATAGACAACTGTGAGGGCGGATTATTGATCGACACTATCTAAAGTGAAATAAAAATGGTAACCGAACACAACCAGATTTGAACTAAGACACCTTTAGAGCCTATTCCAGTAATTGACGATGGTGATCGTTTTCTAATAACCAATTAGGAAAAAGCTCAATAATTTGCTTAGGATTTTAAGAATGTATATGATTCTTATTTAATATTTGTGAGTTCAGTTGACGATGAAGTCACTCGTCAATATAATCAAATTTCTACCTAGAGGTTATAACTGGAGGAAACTAACCTAAATGAGATTAGATCAATTCTGAAAAAAAAAAACCTAAATTAATCCACCTAGCGGTCAGACCCAGCCTTTCTCATTCAAACTAATTATATGTTAGAATAGATTTACACGATTTAAGAGAAAAAATACTCCTTGAAAATTTCTGCTGGTTTCAGCACAACCATACCATTATTAAAAACTATACCATTATTAAATTAAAATTAAAAACCTAACATTCATACATATATAAGCATACATTAAACAATGCAAATATAATGAAATAAATATGTTTCGAATACATCACGCAAAAATCCAGATGACTACTTCTGGTTACCGGAATACATCCTAAAATGGCTAAATTTTGCCTAATCCGGGTATTTCGATGGCGAAGATGCCGACTTCATCCATTATGAGTATTGCGGAAGCGGTACACCCAAAGGCCAGAAATCAACTTAGGATGCCATTTTAAATTCCTAGATACTTAGTAGCTTCCGATTTCTGGAAAACAACCTTAAAGGGACAAACATTACCAATGTTTTTCAGGAACATTATCCCGGGCTCGAAAGCCGGGAGTAAACTCCATATTCCACTTTGAAACCCGATTCTACAGCTTTCGGTTTCTGGAAAACATCCACACACGTACACACCCACACACAAACATATACACCAATACATGCACACGTGCAGAAAATGCTTGTTTCGTCAAACTGAGTCGAGTAGTATATGGCATTCGACCATTTGGATCACTTTTCTACCTTTTAATTAGCCAGTGATCGTTAGGAGAAAGTCAATATGTTTACTTTTATTATGTGATTTCACATTTTTATGAACAACGGACAAAGTTACAATCCGAATACAATGAAATTCAATAGCAACCTATGGGGCAGCTAGACCTTTCATTTGACACTAATTTTGTGAAAATCGGTTCAGCCATCTCTGAGAAAAATGAGTGAGTTTAAACAACCTCAGGATTACTTTTCTTTACATAACTTTTGAACCATATGTTCAATCATAACGAAATTTAAAAGTTAAGGGTTTTGAAGACAGCCCAATCATTTGAAACCAGTTTTATTGAAATCGGTTATGTGGTTTCTGAGATATTGATGTTTCGTGATTTTTACATTTTGATACATAACCTCTAAACTAAAAATCCGATTACAATGAAATTCAATAGCAACTTATGGCACAACTAGACCTTTCATTTGCAATTAATTTTATGAAAATCGGTTCAGCCATCTCTGAGAAAAATGAGTGAGAAAAAAATGTTGCACATACACACACACACATACACACAAACATACATACATACAGAAAATGCTCAGTTCGTCGAAAGGGGTCGAGTGGTATATGACATTCGGCCATTGGGACCACTTTTATACCTTTGGTTTTTCCAGTGATTGCTATACCTTTCCAGGAGAAAGGCAAAAATCAAAAATTGCGGAGCACCTGATGATGATGGGATTTTTAACATTTTAATTAAACATCTCCTTGAGCACAACACTGATCTTAGTAAAAGAAATTATCATTTGTTTAAAAATTGCATATTCTCCCAAGGTATGGAAAAATGCAACAGTTTAGATTTCGCCATAGGCATTCCACAATTTTCTCATTTCACAAATTGCTCAATGTTGTTAACATAATATGACCTACTAAATGTGAAGGTTATTCCACAGAACGAGCATTCGAATCAGTATAACAGTTTCGACTATCTAACGTTTATTCTTCTAATGTTCATAAAAATGTACAACTGATCGTATTCTGCTGCATACCACAGTTAAAAGTTTGATTGGTTTCCTATCAAAGCAAGTGAAAAATTTCTCCATCGTTTCGAAACTCAATTTGATTATTTTTCCTCATAAACCTAAAGTTTCTTCTCTCTAACCCAACAATAGTCTCGTTAGATTAAGCACTTGAGACTTATTTATATTTACTATTGGTGGCGAACCAGCCTGTGGCTGAAAGCCACCCTAATAAAGTTATAAAAAAAAGACTTATTTACGAGAAACAAAATTCTTAGTTACAAACTGTAACATAACGAGTTAGCGGAAGCCGTTCGAGTACGGCATGTTGTACGGTATAAAATAACCTCAAACTCATTCGGGCCAAAAGTAACGATAACCAGTGAGAAAGGTGGCTAACACACCTTACTATAGCCGACAATTTTTGTTTCGGGCCGCAATTTATTTCCCCCCACTGGCATCACTGCTGCCGTTTCTTACCTTTCCACTACAGCCTCCTACTGAAGTTCATTACCAGACCGCGCGCGTGGTCCTCGGCGCAAGTAAAGTTCGCCGCCTTGCAATGAGTATATCTTTGACTCTCCGCTCGTTCGGACGCACATTTCTTTCTGTGCGCACAGGAAAAAAAAAAAACAAAATAAACAACGCGAGTTGAAATTCGAGTGTTCACTTCAGCGGTTCGCGCGACGCGAGATTAAACCGATAGTAAGCTGTTGTTGATTTTATCGACTAACTTTAATCACCAACGAGTTGATAATAGTTTAATCACTTTGCCTGTGGTAGGCAGTCAGTGATCGAGAGGCTCAAAAGTGTGCTATTTGCACTTCGACAATGTCGTCGGTTTCCGGTTGCCTTAGTTCGCGTGGTCTACCATAAACGGAGAAGAAAGTGTGACTTCGATACTGAGTGGAGTTCGTTGATCAGTTCGAACCAGTTCCGGTGCGAGGCGATTGAAATTTTTGCACTTACAAATTGTACAGTAAATACGGTACAAATAACTTGTCAGAAGTGCCCGATTTTGGATGTTATCGGAGGGGAGGTTCTTGTGTGTGATGAAAAATAAGCCAACCGAAAGTAGCACGCAGAAGTTGTTGTTTTTTTGCTTATCTTGCGCGTTTCAGTTTGTTTTAGCTGTATGCCGTTGCCGTGCGTTGTCCAATTAGTTTGCTCTCGCAGTTAGATTTACACGCATGGGATTCTCGGCGTTGGTGAAAGTGATGTGTTATTATTGACAAATTGAATTAAAATATAATTGGTTCCCCGCTACTGATCAGACTAGCGGTCCTAGTGAGTTAACCAACAAAAGAAGAGAATGAACGGTGTTTCTGTGGAAAAACAAAAGAAAAGTAAGATAAAATAGAACATGTTCTACAATTTGACTTTGATATTGATGTATAATTCATGCACTATCAAATTGTTCCATTCTGCCTCAACGTTTCGTAAATTACCAGCGCATAAATTAGCCTTCGTAACCAAACCGTCGATTCCACTTTCACATATAGAACAAAATTGGGCCATGCATGCACCGTGTTTGTCGATTTCCTTTTGAACATCGCCAATATTGACCAGACTTGCTTTTTTATTCATTATTTTTATCATATATCACCCAGTAAATCGACCAGCTTCCGCTAGATTGGTTGTCGCGTTGTGGTAATTGTATTTTTCGTCCTTTCATTCATTTATGTTTTTTTTCGTTGTTGTGGTTGCACGCTTAAATGTGCAGTACAAATTTACTGTTTTAATGAAATAGAAATAGGAGTAAAGGTCAGGGTTTTTTTTCTAACAATTTCATCTCGCCCAGTGAAGGTGTGTAGTCAGCCGAACTCAACAATGGGATGAGTTCGAATTCGAAACATGCAAATGACAGATAACGGAACACTCGGGTGAGAGAAGAAAATTCGTGGAAAATATGCCAAAAGTGAAGGTACCTAGCAGTGAATCGAAACCATCGCCAGCGTCAGCCGCACTGGTGGCTCTGGTTACCATCGCTATCATGCGATCCTGTGCCGTGGCAGCGCCCTCATTAGCGGCCAAATCCTGGCCAGTGATGAAAAACTACGACATTTGGGGAGTTCCGCCCGAAGCGGAGCAAAAGCAGAATGCAGTGTCCACAGCGTTAACCTCGGCTAGATCGCCGCCATTCAACGTCGGTCGTCGGTCGACTTCATTATCCGGTTTGCAATCGTTGAAACTTGAACCTAATTTGCACAATGTTACCGAACTTCAGCGGGGTCAGAGTTTCGGGTTGGATACACTTTTACAGGACGATGGCTTCGAACGGGATGACGATAGCAGCTTCGATGGAGGCTATCAAAACAGCGGACGGAGGGCCAAGGGTAAGCATTTTATTACCGAATCCACTTATGCATCTATTAAATAGTTTAGATCTGGCGTTAAGCATGAGAGTTGCACTTAAAATAGAATTGTTAAATCAAATACAGCCGCGAGCTGAGTGTGACAATGTAGTTTGAGCTCTGTATAGATAAGTTTTGAATTTAGACAATGTTTCGAAGTAGATTGCAACCCACATTCGAAAGTTAGTGATTTCTCATCTCTGCATCCCAAAGCAGTGAGAAGCGAGCATTCCACGAACTATAATTTAGCAGCGTGAAAGTAATTTTCTTGTTTCTACTGGCAAGACGCGTTTAATCTTTTACTAGAACTGCATATTTTATGTGACAGATGCCATCCGTAGTAGCAAGCAAGTGGGTGGCTTCTCTGCCCGGATTGAGGCGTGAATCCGTTCAAATACGGTTTACATTAAAGGATTCCTGGCGACGCGTTAGCGGAACGTGCAGCCACGCCAGTGAGCAAACTTTGATTGAATTGGATTGCGGGAAGAAGCTTAGGAGTTGAAATTCAAGATCCGTTAAGTTTGTTGGAAATTGAAAATATAAGAGATTTTAATGACAAATGTATTAAAATTAACAGTAGATATCATATAAAAACGCTTTAGACTATATCAGAAAAAAAACAGAAAATTAGGAATAAAGAATTGAAACTCAGAAATCAGTGTTCAGTAATCAAAAATCAGGAAAAGCAATGAGTAATCATAAATCATGAAACAGAAAGTAGATATCAGAGATCTGAAGGGGTAAGTGGTTAAGTCGGACCAGACCCAGTGCTATTTTTCCAGGATCAGTTCGCCTAGTTCTACTGATTTTATTTCACTTAGAAGCTCGATATATTGTATCTTGCCTTGAACATTGAAGTTTTCTTGTTCATGTTCATTTTCTTGTTCATATGTATGAATCACTTAATCTCAAACTCAACATGCTGATTGTTTTTCACCAAAACTGCATTTTTATACAACCAAAGAAAACATTCTCCGATGTTAACGATATTTGATTACATTTTTTTCTAAAAATATACAATAACCCAATAATCTCCCAGATGGTCTCGAGCTCAGGAGAGACTGTTAGTGTCAGCAATATCGTAGCGCTAGCCCCGCAATTGTCTTGTACACTAAACAGTCGGCTGCGAAGTCTGTGTATGAATAAACAGAAGGTCAAGTCCCGAATCGGGATGTAGCACCAAGGCTTTGTTTTGTTTTTATACAATAACCCTAAAAACATTTAATATGTGGGTTCGTGCGTCATTTAATGTAGAATTCGGTGTAATACTTTTCCACTAGAGTTGTTCGTTTCTAGTTGCGAGCTGCATCTGAATTTTACTTGCACCGCGTAAGAAAGTGTATTTGGATTTTGGAATACTTAAAAATTAAAAAAAAAACAATGCGACGGTTTTATTTTGTAAGATATGTTCTCTTACTTCTATTTTGGATTTCTTCAGCTTTTGAATGTTTTTTTCTAGCTTCCACGCAAATTAAGGTAAAATTTTTTAAAGATGACACGGGTTCGAAACCATGAAACCAATTTTGACAACATTGGCATTTTGCAAATTTATTAGGAATGTAGTATTGTTACTTATGCTTACATGCTTTTTTTTATTTTTCGAGCTTTGGATGCATGGATGTTGCCAAATTTAAAATTTAATAGGAATATTCCCTCGTGCGTCTACGAAAACGATAATCGCGTTGTTACTACTTATATGTCCTTACGCCGGTTGCCGTAGTATGAATGATAATATTGATTGTGATTAACGGTTAAACAGACTATTGACAGACTACCCTATTGCCTGCACGAAAAACTCGGATTTTCCATCCATCAGTCTACGTGAAAATAACGTTTCGTTGTTACCCGTGTGTACGGCGCGAATAGTATTTACGAGATTGATAGCTTCCATATCGGTACGTCGTGTTGAAATCATATATAACTTGCTAGAGGCTAGCTATCCGGCAAACTTTGTCCCGCTCATTTATACTTTCTTCATCTTAACTCTGGCTATTAACGACAGTTTCACTTGTTTTTTTTTTACCGAATATTCGTGACTTCAGGTGTGTTTTTCGCGGTATCGTAGCGTTTTTTCTTTTAGGACAGACGAAGTTTATACGAGAGACGTCGCTACTTGATCTGTAAGGTAGAAAACTAAATGTCCGGTTGACCAAACCCCTAAAACTCCGCGTCGATACATCCCATGAGGTCGTCTTATCTACAGATAAATCAACAACGTGCAATAGTTTTCGGTATAGAGAGGATCACCTTACGAGGAGATGTCCGATTAAGTCCAGTATCTTTGCGTATGCCTATTATTGCGGTGTTACTTCATCAAACTGAAAAAGTTCGGAACACATTATGAATTTCGTGGCGGATGTAATGAAATTGTAGGCGCGACATTTAGTCTAAAAAACTTGACACTCGAAATTAGTGAATCGTTTACCAAAACGAACCCTGCTGTATACCCTGCCCTTTCTCCAAAATCCCAGTGATTTCTCGTGGAAGTGCAGAGGTGTTCTCGGCTTCCAATAAAGCGAGTATCACGTCAACATATTCCCATACAAACTCCTTCTTTGACCTGCATTCGGATGCGGCCGGCGCTGGTATTGCCTTACATGAAGAATAAGATCTCCAGTTTTTACACATTGAGGATGCATGTTGGTCCCGAGCTTCATCTGTTGGTTCTCTGTGTAATTACAGCTGATCTGGCAATAACGGAGTAGCAACCGCGGGCGGTCAATCATGCTCATGCTCATGCTCAATAACCCTAAAAACATTTAATAACCCCAGTTTCTTTGCACTAGAGGCAGCAAATAACTCATGCACTTTGAACACTTACAGTTAATGTAAGCTAAGGGATGAATACTAAAACAAAGATTAGCTCCTGACAAATGTTAGCTTTTCTTCGGTACAACATGTTTTGATGGTGCTTTTGTTGCCAGAACAAAAGAGAACTTGTATTTCTTAGAGTTTATGATTTATAAAACCATTTTCTGATAATTCAAACATAAATTCCGGCAGATGTGGAAGCACTGTTCGTGTGCGAATTTCTTCATTGCTTTTGTTCTTAAACAGTAACGACAATCGTGTATACAAATGCACATCTTACACACCTACTGAAATGACATCACTAGTATAAGTGTTTTTTGGAGCACGCGGAATAAAAATTGAAGAAACAATCATAGTTTCACCAGCATTCTTTCTCTCTTTTCTACTGACGAAGAGAACCAAGTGATGCCTACATCTTAAATGGATTGACGATCATGAAGCTTGCGCTTGAGTGACCGCACATTTCGTAGTTGCTTTTCCAGCTGTTAAGTTGTACACAGAACCACCGTAAGATGGCTAATTTGGGATTCATTTACTATCTTCAATGTACAACAGCTCAGTAGCTTCCAGTTTGTATAGAACGGCGCAGACTACGTTCTTATGGTCTGTTAAGAAAGAAAAGAAAAAAGTGCTACAATTGTTGTTACCAGTGATCTTACTTTAAGCTCAGAATCGTCCAAAACGCCTTCTGAAGGCCAGAAAAGGCCTAAAAAGAAAATGATCCCAAATTAAGCTCAGAATGGCCGAAATTGTCTTCCAAAGGACAAAAAAGAAAATGTTCCCAAATTAAGCTCAGAATGGCCCAAAACGCCTTCTAAAGGCCAGAAAAGCCCTATAAAGAATATGATCCCAAATTAAGCTCAGAATGGCCGAAATCGTCTTCTAAAGGCCAGAAAAGGCCAAAAAAGAAAATAATCCCAAATTAAGCTCAGAATCGCCAAAAACGCCTTCTAAAGGCCAGATAATGCCAAAATAGACAATGATCCCAAATTAAGCTCAGAATCGCCCAAAACGCCTTCTAAAGGCCAGAAAAGGCCTAAAAAGAAAATGATCCCAAATTAAGCTCAGAATGGCCGAAATTGTCTTCCAAAGGCCAAAAAAAAATGTTCCCAAATTAAGCTCAGAATGGCCCAAAACGCCTTCTAAAGGCCAGAAAAGCCCTATAAAGAATATGATCCCAAATTAAGCTCAGAATGGCCGAAATCGTCTTCTAAAGGCCAGAAAAGGCCAGAAAAGAAAATAATCCCAAATTAAGCTCAGAATCGCCAAAAACGCCTTCTAAAGGCCAGATAATGCCAAAATAGACAATGATCCCAAATTAAGCTCAGAATCGCCCAAAACGCCTTCTAAAGGCCAGAAAAGGCCTAAAAAGAAAATGATCCCAAATTAAGCTCAGAATGGCCGAAATCGTCTTCTAAAGGCCAGAAAAGGCCAAAAAACAAAATGATCCCAAATTAAGCTCAGAATGGCCGAAATCGTCTTCTAAAGGCCAGAAAAGGCCAAAATAGACAATGATCCCAAATTAAGCTCAGAATCGCCCAAAACGCCTTCTAAAGGCCAGAAAAGGCCTAAAAAGAAAATGATCCCAAATTAAGCTCAGAATGGCCGAAATCGTCTTCTAAAGGCCACAAAAGGCCAAAAAAGAAAATGATCCCAAATTGAGCTCAGAATCGCCAAAAAACGCATTCTAAAGGCCAAAAAAAAAAAAGAAAATGATCCCACATTAAGCTCAGAATCGCCAAAATCGTCTACTAAAGGCCAGAAAAGGCCAAAATAGACAATGATCCCAAATTAAGCTCAGAATCGCCCAAAACGCCTTCTAAAGGCCAGAAAAGGCCTAAAAAGAAAATGATCCCAAATTAAGCTCAGAATGGCCGAAATCGTCTTCCAAAGGCCAAAAAAGAAAATGATCCCAAATTAAGCTCAGAATGGCCGAAATCGTCTTCTAAAGGCCAAAAAAGGCCAAAATAGACAATGATCCCAAATTAAGCTCAGAATCGCCCAAAACGCCTTCTAAAGGCCAGAAAAGGCCTAAAAAGAAAATGATCTCAAATTAAGCTCAGAATGGCCGTAATCGTCTTCTAAAGGCCAGAAAAGGCCTAAAAAGAAAATGATCCCACATTAAGCTCAGAATCGCCAAAAACGCCTTCTAAAGGCCAGAAAAGGCCAAAATTGACAATGATCCCAAATTAAGCTCAGAATCGCCCAAAACGCCTTCTAAAGGCCAGAAAAGGCCTAAAAAGAAAATGATCCCAAATAAGCTCAGAATGGCCGAAATCGTCTTCTAAAGGCCAGAAAAGGCCTAAGAAGAAAATGATCCCAAATTAAGCTCAGAATGGCCGAAATCGTCTTCTAAAGGCCAGAAAAGGCCTAAAGAGAAAATGATCCCAAATTAAGCTCAGAATCGCCCAAAACGCCTTATAAAGGCCAGAAAAGGCCTAAGCAGAAAATGATCCCAAATTAAGCCAGAATGGCCGAAATCGTCTTCTAAAGGCCAAAAAAAGGCCAAAATAGACAACGATCCCAAATAAGCTCAGAATCGCCTAAAACGCCTTCTAATGGCCTGAAAAGAAAATGATCCCAAATTGAGCTCAGAATGGCCGAAATCGTCTTCCAAAGGCCAAAAAAGAAAATGATCCCAAATTAAGCTCAGAATGGCCGAAATCGTCTTCTAAAGGCCAGAAAAGGCCAAAATAGACAACGATCCCAAATTAAGCTCAGAATCGCCAAAAACGCCTTCTAAAGGCCAGAAAAGGCCTAAAAAGAAAATGATCCCAAATTAAGCCAGAATGGCCGAAATCGTCTTCTAAAGGCCAGAAAAGGCCTAAGAAGAAAATGATCCCAAATTAAGCTCAGAATCGCCAAAAACGCCTTTTAAAGGCCAGAAAAAAAAACAAAAAAGAAAATGATCCCAAATTAAGCTCAGAATGGCCGAAATCGTCTTCTAAAGTCCAAAATAGACAATTATCCCAAATTAAGCCCACAATCGCCCAAAACGCCTATAAAGGCCAGAAAAGGCTTAAAGAGAAAATGATCCCAAATTAAGCTCAGAATCACCAAAAACGCCTTTTAAAGGCCAGAAAAGGCTCAAAAAGAAAATGATCCCAAATTAAGCTCAAAATGGCCGAAATCGTCTTCGAAAGGCCAGAAAAGGCCTAAAAAGAAAATGATCCCAAATTAAGCTAAAAATGGCCGAAATCGTCTTCTTAAGGCCAGAAAAGGCCAAAATAGACAATGATCCAAAATTAAGCTCAGAATCGCCTAAAACGCCTTCTAAAGGTCAGAAAAGGCCTTAAAAGAAAATGATCCCAAATTAAGCTCAGAATGGCCGAAAACGTCTTCTAAAGGCCAGAAAAGGCCAAAATAGACAATGATCCCAAATTAAGCTCAGAATCGCCCAAAACGCCTGGCTATGCTTTCTCTTCTGGTCTTCCCTCTTTGACGGAGATCGACAGGCCCAGGACGATACCGGAGTGACCGTGCCGAGAGGGGTAAGTCCTCCTTTACGGTGATGTCTCTAAGCCAGAGGACGATCGCTGGTCCTTTACGGGTTAGACGTAGCGGGCATCTAGGGCTCGCTAGGCCGGTCGTGTGCTGGTTTAACCGTACTGAACGGTCGAATTTAAACCAAGAGCAAAAGGTCCTGTGAGGGTAGTAATAACGAGATCATTACTCCAACTATCTTGCGAACTGCGTTTCCACATTCAGGATTCATTCTGTTACCTGAGTAAACTCTGCTGCCACTCACAACTAGCACAGCACTTTTCAATTTACAACCCAGCTACCAAGAACCTTATTCGCGCTATTTTATTTTACAATGGCTGCGCCATATTTCGCGCTTAGATTATTATGACACCCATCCGTATAACAGTTTTCCTCCCCCTCAACCTTGCTGTCATACTGGAGAGGAGTTGGCTCTTTTACCACCCACTTATACCCACTGTGTATCATATATTTTGTGTTTTTTTTTTTGAATATTAATTTGACTAATCCTACTAACCTACTTTTACAATTAATATTAACATTCAATCACATTTTACTAACCCTACTTATGATAACCCTTAAATATTAACGTGAAAGTATGACTAAACATTTGAGCACAAATAAAAACCATACAGGATTCTGTAACCGACGGTTACAAAATTGAAAAGATTGAGGGGAGGACAATTGATAAAAACTAACAGATAAAATTCGACCATTTATTATAAAAGATGGCGAATCGGCAAAACACTTTAAAATAACTGAAACCAGTGACAAAGAAAAAAACAAAAAATAAATTTATTATGAGAAATGAGAAATGTGAAAGAAGAAATGAAAGATGAGATATGATAAAGGAGGATATCCATTCGGCATAATCTTGAAATACGCAAAAAAAAACATTCACCAGTTTTGTCGCACATTTGTTTGACTTAGAAAACTGAGTATTTACCGAGGTGGAAAAAATTTCTGAAGTCAAAAGTTATTTTATAATCGGCCGTATGTACAATGTCAGACAAAATAATCAGACTACTATTCAGGCGAAAACTCAAACTTGCAAAACTTTGCGAATTAATACCCGAACTCACTGTTTTCATCAATCGATAACCTTTTGAATATATGTCTCTTTCGAAGAATTAAAACATATCCGCAGTTGAAAAACCCTAATTTATCTAAATGTGCTCTATAAGCGTACTTAAGTACAAAAATGACGCGTCAAAAATTTAGACCAGTTCAAAATTCATGTCGAGAGAAAGCTTTATTCACCTTTCTGTGCTATTATTTCGTCGTATAACTTTTGTTTTGAATGATTTCCTGCACCATGTTTGGTATAGAATCAACCAGCATTTGATAAGTGCTGACAGGAATCCCAGGTCGCTTGGCTTTTTTCATTTTTTTTTGTTTTTTTTTTAGACCAGAGCTTAGATCTATTGTGAAATTGCCCAGGTGTTGTTAGTACTGCGCACTTTATTTTATTAGCAGTAACACTATTGAAGTTAGTGATACGCTTATCATTCATATCCGTGCTTGTGTGTAAGTTTTACCTTTCCGTTTCAAGCTTACTGCTCTACTATTCCGAGCCTCTGTCCATCCTAACAATATCGCCTAGTTACAATTCCCTGGAGAGAACTTTCACATGTTATTCACACCAGTTTTATTATAATAGGGACTTATTTTTGTTAGGAGGAGAGTCAGTACCCCTGCTGTAGAATCCAGATTGAAGGAAGGGTACGTGGTGGGGAGCCTGAAAAAAAATCATGCTTGAAGTCCTTTAACAACCAAATGGCCTGATTCTACTAAGATTCGAACCCACGACCACCCGCTTACCAAAACGGACTCTGTAACCTTGCGGCTACGGTGCTCCCCGGCTTTTTTCATAGTTTTGCTTGTTTTTTGTATTTTTTCGTATGATCCGACTTTATTATGATCTGCCACAGATTCTTGATGGGGTTTAGGTCCGGTGACAACTTTAAGACGTCGACGACGTAAACGGTGCGTTTGAGGTCGCTATCGTGCACGAATTGCCATTTTAATTACCTTCCCCACTCCGCGTAGAATAACGTCTTTTAATACCTATCTGAGCGTGAAGATACAGGTCCAATATCTTGTCGATCCAGTACAAGGGACCTACTCCTTTAATTTTGCCTACTCCGAGGTTAGAGATAGATTCCATTGTGCTCTCAGGGAGATGTTTGATTAGTATATTAAAGATTCCATCGTCACCAGGTGCTTTTATATTTTTGAAATTCTTAATAATTGATTTAATTATTTAAATTGATTCAATTATTTCTGCAGGTAAAAAACTCTGGGAAGAAATTAAATCAAATTGACGTGTGACTTCATTTTCAATTGGTCTCACAAAATTCAAATTTGAGTTATGAACACTCTCAAACTGCTGAGCAAGTCTTTGAGCCTTCTGTTCATTGGATACAAGAAAACGTTCACCATCTTTCAAAACTGGAATAGGCTTTGAAGGTTTCTTAAGAATCTTCGACAGCTTCCAAAATGGTTTTGAATATGGTTTCAATTTTTCAACTTTAGTCTCAAAATTTTGATTTCTCAGAAGAGTAAATTTATGTTTAATCTCTTTCTGTAAATCTTTATAAATAGTTTTAAAAACAGGGTCACGAGAACGTTGATATTGACGTCTGCGGACATTTTTCAAACGAATTAGAAGTTGAAGATTTTCGTCAATTATTGATGAATCAAATTTCACTTGAGCCTTTGGAACAGAATAATTCCTGGCATCAACAATTACACATTTTAATGCTTCCAAAGCGGAATTAATATTCACTTCGTTTTGCAAATCAAGCTCATTATTGAAATTTCTCTCAATATGAGTTTTGTATCTTTCCCAATTAGCCTTGCTATAATTAAAAACAGAGCTCATAGGGTTTAAAACTGATTCATGTGATAAAGAAAAAGTTATTTGAAGATGGTCAGAATCAAAGTCAGCATGTGTGATCTAATCACTACATACATGACTTTGATCTGTCAGCACCAAACCAATTGTTGAAGGGTTTCTTACAGAAGAAAAGCATGTAGAGTCCTACAAAGGAGGCAAAATAGAGACAAAATAGAATAGTATCCTGAAGAACAATCATTGAATAAAATTTTGCCATTGGAATTACTTTGAGAATTATTCCATGAGCGATGTTTAGCGTTTAAATCGCCGATTATGAAAAATTTCGAACGATTTCTGGTGAGTTTTTGTAAATCACCTTTAAAATAATTTTTGAGCTCGCGTTTGCATTGAAATGGTAAATATGCTGCGGCAATGAATAAAATCCCAAGTTCAGTTTGAACTTCAATTCCCAAAGTTTCAATAACTTTCGTCCCAAGATGGGGAAGAGCACGATGTTTGATTCGGCGATGAATAACAATTGCAACTCCACCGCCGGAACCCTGAACCCTATCTTATCTATGAACCACGTAATTGGGATCATATTTTAATTTGATGTTAGGTTTCAAAAATGTTTCAGTAATAATTGCAATATTTACTGTTAAAAATTAAAAAGCTCATTCTCATTGGCCTTCAATGAGCGAGCATTCCAATTTAATATTTTAATTGTTTTATTTAAAATCATTGCTAAATTTTAAATTAGAAACAATTTTAATAGTAAAATTTGTGCCTATTTGAATGGCTTCAAACATTGATTTTGCCTGCAACATGGCGTTCATAAGATCGAACATTGCCTGTTGCAAAAAAGAAAGTTCACCTGCCGTAATAGGCCCCAGGCAGTTGACATTAGAAAAAATATTTTCGGTAGCAATATTAGCTGGGGTAATAGGTGTACAATTATTTTCTAGCGTGTTTTGCTTACCCATATTAGCGGTCATTTTCGAACTACCAACATTAGGCGGTAGAATGTTCGAACTACCTGTAACCTGTGCATATGTTAAACGGGTATGCAAAGGAGTAGGTAAACTATGCGTCACTGGTACGCTTGGAGAATTTTGTTTTGAAGTTGGTTTTAATTGAGAAATTGAATTTTGTTTACCTTGCCTTGCCTTAACAATTGCTAAACGGACTGGGCATTGATAAAAATTTGACATATGGTTGCCGTTACAATTCGCACAGCGAAAATTTTTACTCTCTTTCACAGGACATGTGTCCTTTTTGTGAGAAGAGTCTCCACAATTAAGACATTTTTGGTCCATGTTACAGAATTTGGAACCATGGCCACAACGTTGGCAAGTACGGCATTGGGTGATATGCTTTTCACCTCCGCCATACTTCCTATAAATTTCCCACTTTACACGCACATTATACAAAGCATGTGCTTTTTCAAAAAATTTTAAGTTGTTAACCTCATTGCGGTTAAAATGAATTAAATAATTAACAAAGGAAATTCCAGTTCTCTGACTGTTTTCGCCTCGTGATTTTTGTTTCATTAGAATTACTTGGGTAGGGGCTATGCCAAGTAATTCTGTTAAAGTAAGTTTGATCTCATCAACGGTTTGATCGTTGGTGAGACCTTTCAAGACAACCTTGAACGGCTTGGCGTTCTTGGTGTCGTATGTAAAAAATTTGTACATCTTGTCAGTTAAATACTGAACAAGACGATCACGACCCTTTACTGAGTCGGCTAATAAGCGGCATTCACCTCTACGGCCAATTTGATAGGTAACTTTAACGTCAGAAACAAACGTTGAAAGTTCCTTTTTGAATATATTAAATTCAGAAGAAATAGTTACCACAATAGGTGGAACTTTCTCCTTTTTTAAAGATTTTATATTTTGAATAGTTTCATTATTAATAACTTCCATTTCACCAGCTTCTTGCTCAGGCAAAATATCAAAAGGATTGTCACTACAGACACTCGATGTGTCAGAAAGAGATGCCTCTCTTTTCCTCCCCGCAGCGATGCGAGGTTTCTTTTTCCGTCCAGCCATTTCAGGTGATACGAAAAAAGTTAAAACAAATGTTCAATTCAAAAGTAGGTAGTCTTGAGAAAGACTGATGGGAAATAACTTTCAGGTAGTCTTTAAAAGACACACTGACAAAACACAAACTTTGAAGCTATAGGCAGTCAAAGACCAGTCCACAAGCAACCGAAAAAACGACTGATCTGTAGGACAGTTCAAGACGCACTGGGAATCCATGCTCCACAAGTCGTCTCTGGATTATTCGGGAACTCACAGACAAGTTCTTTGAAGACTTGAAAGGATCTTCGTTAGAAATACGTTCGATTTGAGCATCATCCTACACGCAAAAGTTGGACTGTGCGTAACCACATCAATATTGCGTCTATTTAGAGCATCTTCTGTACTGTTTCAGAACCAGTACAACGAATGTGTGTTGTTCATAACGCATTTAGAGCTCTAGAGCGAACGTTCAATGTATTGGACGGCTCAAAATCAAAACACTGTTGAAGTATTAACCGTTGCTAGTATTGCCAGAGCTGCCAGATTTTATTTGGAAAAATCTGTATGCACTCATGAAAAAATCTGTATTTTATTCGTGTGCCTACAAGTTCTTGAGGTTGTTGTAGTTGGGCTTGGAATCCAACCTTAAACATCGCCCGAAACCGTTAAAACTCAGGTCTATAACCGTGTTTTTTTCCTATGTACCATCGAATCAGATATTTTTCCCGCTTAGCCAAATGTCGGATGTCCAGGAGAAATCAAAGAAAAGCAAGTTCCGCTTAGTTTAATGCTGGACGCCCAGCAGAAGTCGAACAGAATTAATAAAAGAGTAAAAGAAAAGTGTTGGTCGTCGGTCGTCAACGCAAATACAATATAATTACAATCAGGCCCGAATATTACACGTTTTACGAAGATACAGATTTTGAAGTCTGCTCGCACCTATACAAATCCCCATTCGGAACTTTTTGAGAAAACCGAATCGGCCAGTTTGGCGGTTATGCGGGAAACTTATTCGAAAAACTGATGTTCGGATGAAATGTTCGTGAGGCGGAGCTACCAGTGCTTTAGTACGAACATTTTTTGAAACATCACAGTTTGACACCGAAACTTAAAAAAATTCGATTGCTGAAATTCTGTACAAATCTGTATTAAAAATCAAATTCTGTATGAATTCTGTATTCTGCCAACTAGCCGGTGCACAAGATTGTTAACAAGTACGCTATTTTGTTTTGTTTTTAATCATTTTTTTCTCATGTTTTCTGTATCTAGCTTTTTCGAAGCCACTGATGAGGGGACTTTCTTGTGGTGTGGGAATATTATGGCAACATTTAGAAGGCAACCTCGAGCTTACATATGTGTGACCTCAACTTAAAGCTGGTATCCCACATGGATTGTCAAAATTAGTACCGTAGCATATACAGTGATACCTTTTTTCAAACTTCTCCCCCCCCCCCTTTCCCTTAGTGATAAATTCATTTATTATACAAATAAAACAACAAAACAAAATAATATTTTTGAAGTAGAATACTTCTCTCAGGAAGTTCGGCTACATAGGGATGTGAAATGAAAATCAAAAACTGAAAAAAGCGAGAAATATGTCCAATTTCAAATGCTAATAAATCGGTTAGTTTTCGATGGATTTCCTTCGTTTTTGCAGCAATCCATTAGAAAATCTTCTAAGATTCCCACCAAATGCATGAAATTGCAATTTTATCATTCGAACTATTGTACTATTGAAAATTCTTGAGCCTTGTCAAAACACAAAATTCGACCTCTGATTGGTCGTTATACCGCGCTTTCCCAAGCACGGTCGGCAGAGTTATGGACCTAGTAAATTGGGAATGCATCATTTTGGCCTATATAAGAGCTTCATCAGATAATAAACAAACATTTCAACGGATATTAAATTGAACAACTGAAATTTGAAGAATACAAATGATTATTTGAAGAGTTAATATTTTCTCGTTTTGCGCTATAATCCAAAGTTAATTATCTTCATCTACATGCATACTCTGACTATTATTACGTGTTTGCGTCGCTTAGTGTTTGGCTACGGTCATGCAGAACGCAAATAACGGCGCGATGCGATTCGGCAAGACGAAATGTGTTGAAATGTATAGCTCTACTTCGCCTTAAAAAGAGCTGTACTTTTCACCACGGCAAGGCGAATCGCATCGCACCGGCATTCGCGTTCTGCATAACCGTAGCCTTTGTTCCGTTCCCGTTTAATGATGTCGTGTTAAATGTGCATATTAAAATTCGGCAGCACTTCAACTTCTCATTTGCACAAAATTTAAAAATATTCAATGAACTTCATTCAAAATATGAAACAAAAAGAAATTACAATACTGCCAATGAACGGTCAACGTTTATTTACTAGAAAAACCTAAATTAATCCACCTAGCGGTCAGACTCAGCCTTTCTCATTCAAACTTATTATTTGTAAAATTAGATTTACATGAATGCTTATATCCAGGTTCATTTAGCAGACAGTATGTGAAGTAAAGAGAGCGAAAAATAAGCGAACTGGAAATATGATACAGATTTGGAAAAATATACCGCATCCCGACGGGACTTGAACCCGCAATATCCCTGTCTCCGGCATGGCGTTTTGACCAATTAAACTACGGGGGACGGTGGTACTGTTCCACAATAAAATATGAAATTTGACGTAATGTTAGTGCTTAAGAAATAGTGAAATAAAAGAAATGACTCTTAATTTCGAACAATTCAATCACGAGCGATACCGGGAACGTTCAAATAGTACGATACCACATTTAAATCATGTTGAGGCCATATATATTGATCAAAGCAGGTATCGTTTTGAATAGGTATAGTTTGAACCACATATCAAATTGTTATGAAGTTTGTTATTTGTAAGTTTGAGAGATGACTCGTTTGTATGACACTAGTTATATTCAAAAAGTCGTGTAATCTTTGAGAAAATAGACTTTCGTTGTTTTAACAATTTAATACATAACGGTTGCTTAAGTTCAATTATAATCAAATGAAATGGGAACGTATAGGGCAGCCAAACTTTGAAACCACGTGTTCAACCATAATTCATCAGTTAACCCTTAACTAGCCCGTTCATCTTATATCAATATTGTTAAAATCGGTTGTGTAGTTTCTAAGATAATGAAGTTTCGTGATTTTCACATTTCGATACATTACAGACGAAGTTACAGTCCGATTACAGCAAAATTCAATAGGGTGTTACGAGGCAGCTAGATCTTTCATTTGATATTAATTTTGTGGAAATCAGGTCAACCATCTCTGAGAAAAGTAAGTGAGTTTATGTAGTCTTTGGAATATGTTTTTTTTTTTCATACCTGGATTCCACATTTTTAAACATAACAGGCAAAGTAATAGTCAGATTACAAAAAAAATCAATAGGGTTTTATGGGGCAGCAAGACCTTCCATATGACACTGATTTTATGAAAATCGGTCCAGCCATCTCTGAGAAACATGAGTGAGATTAAATAGTCTCCAGAACACGTTTATTGCCATAAATTCTGAACCACAGGTCCAATCATCATAAAATTCAAAAGTTAAGGGTTTTTTAGGTAGTCCGTTCTTTGAAAATTATTTTTTTTTCAAATCGGTTGAGTAGTTTCTGAGATATTGATGTTTCGTGATTTTCACATTTTGATACATAACCTCGAAACTACGAATCCGATTACAATAAAATTCAATAAGGTCACTCTTATGGGGCAACTAGACCTTTTATTTGCAATTAATTTCATTGAAATCGGTCCAGCTATCTCTGAGAAAATCGAGTGAGGTTGGGAGAGCGTTACATACACACACACATACACACACACACACATACACACACACATACAGAAAATGCTCAGCTCGTCGAACTGAGTCGAGTGATATACGACATCCGGCCCTTTTGAGCACTTTTATACCTTTAGTTTTTTCAGTGATTGCTAGACCTTTCTTTGACACGCAAGCAGCCGGGTTATCTTTCTTGTAAAAGTATTCTACTTCAACCTTGCGGTCGTGGCTTTGCATACAACTTTCCTGTGATTTTTTTGCTTGTAAATCTGATTTTCTGTGATTCGATTATCAAGGATGAAAAAAATATTCATACTCCGGAAAATTGAGTCCGACCTGTAATCATGAATGTATTACGTGAATAAAATTTAATGATTCATGATCAATGATTATTGAATATAGAAAACTATAATCCGCCATCACTATTCATCATCGCTAGTGTTGAACGATTTCTTTGATGTTTTTCCTACCAATCAGAATGATCTGAATAACTAAAAGCATTTTTTACTCTAATTAAAATTCGCAGTGCTCAACTTTTTCCCAGTTCCGGTGGACGATGAATGTCTCTCGGATGATGGGCTGCGCACCGGTCAGTGCATGAACGTTTACGAGTGCCGCATCCAGGGTGGCGCATCCCGAGGCGAGTGTGCGCTTGGTTTCGGCGTGTGTTGTATATGTAAGTCCCTACTCTCAGGTTCTAATTTAAGCTATGGCCAAATTGTTATTCATTGTTATTCGATTCGTTCACAGTTACGGCCACCTGCGATCAGGAGATGGCAAACAACATCACCTACTTTGTTTCGCCAAGCTTTCCGGCGCTGGTCTCCCAGGACACGATGGCATGCAAGCTGAAAGTCAAACTGATTAACTCGGAGATTACCCAGCTGAAGTTCGATTTCATTCACTTTGCATTGGTAATGCAATTTTATGGTTTTAATGGATTTAATAATTTAATTGAACTGGTTTTTAGGGTCAACCCAATCGGCGGACGGGAATCTGTGACGGCGATGTGCTGCGGCTGGTCGGGGGAGTTTTTACGTTTGATTTGTGCGGTCAGAATAGTGGTCAGCATTTGTACTACGATGTGAGTTCGAAATCTCGAGCCAACAACGAAGTCGAGCTGGAGATGAAATTCTCGCCACGGTCCTTCACGCAGCGACTTTGGGAGATCAAAGTGACGCAGATCCCGTTCAGCCAAAGGGCACCGAGTGGGTGTATGCAGTACTTTACCGGAACGGAGGGTGTAATACAGACGTTCAATTTTGCCGAAAACGGACGACATTTGGCGAACCAAAATTACAGGGCGTGCATCCGGCAGGAGAAAGGAATGTGTTCGGTCGCGTACGAGCCGTGCGATGATCAGTCTTTTCGCATTGGAAACCCGAGAGCTGACAGTTCGGGTAGTTTCTCGACGCCGTTTGGTAGTGGCACTCCGGGTGGTGTTGGCAGCACTGGGGGTTTGGGTGGATTACCCGGATCCGGTGGTACGGGTACATTTACGGATCCTGGGATTGCGAGTGATCCTTTAGCGCCGGCAGCAGATATTCCAGCCGCTCCGCCAGAAGTTGAGGCACCTGCAGCGGATGAACCAGCTGTTGAAGAACCTGCCGCTGATGAACCAGCTGCTGAGGATCCACCTGCCGATGATCCACCCGCCAATGACCCAGAGGCGGAGGAAGGTTCCGGAGGCGGTGGAGGAGGGTTCTTCAGTGGTTTCTTTCCTTCGTTTTTCTCGCGAAGTATCTTTGACTCGTACCGAGATTTCGAAGGATCCAGCCGACAGGGACGTTATTCGAGGCAGTTCTTTTCGACCTGCAGGGATCGGATAACGCTACCGTGCATCGTGGAAGATTTCATCGGTATCGGTATGGGTGATCTGCCCAGTTGCATTCCGGTGCATTGTGGAAATTCACTGTGCCCAGGTGGGGCAACGCCTTGCCGGGTGGAAACTTCGGTTACCCCCTTTGGGCTGGGAGTACACTTTGGTGAAGGTTTAGATAAAGGAAGTCCGGAGGATAACATTGGAGCGTGTTTGCGGTATAGTCAGATCCCGTGCGCGGGGTAAATGGAATTGTTTTCGGTCGTTTGTCGACCGTGTATGCATGCGAACTTTTATTTATTTGCAGTGAGTGTTAGTCATTAAATTAATTTTTACGGTTACAGTTGTAAGTCATTATTCATCCGAATGCCACATTAAACTTTTCACGCTTTAAGGCACGTTCGGAATTACTGTGCTGTTTAGAAAGTAAACGAATGCTCTTCAATAGATAATTATTTTATTGATAAGTAAAAATACTGAACAAAACGAATGCTCAACTGCTCAGCGACATGATTGTGGCACAACTATACAAGATAAAGATTGATAGTCGGTTGCTGTTGTGGTTGTTGTTGTTTTTTGCGAGTAAAGCGCAGCAGATCAAAACACCATTGAAACAGTTTGGCTTAACAATGTCGACCTTACTTACGTCTAAGCACATTTAAAATTATTTGCCATTAGTCATAGTAAAATTGAAATTTGTTATTTATTTGTTGTCCTCGCTGGTGGTGTATGATTATTTCCTTTTGTTCCAGTTGCGAATAATGCAAAGATCAGCGTCGTCTTCATTTTCTTTTCTTCCTGTTACCGATTACTCTACTTGTATCACATTAAATGCTTCTTTTCTGTTGAATCGACTTCTAAAAATAGTTCGTGATTAATATACAAAACTTAATGCTCAGCCAATTTTTTTGTTGTAAAGTGTGCATGAAAAGGGAAAACTCTGCTGGTGACTTTTACCCACATAACTTACTTACTGTCTAGGAAACTTCTTAACCCGTAGCAGTGAACTGTTCTCTTCCGAAAGGAGTATGTGATGTGGAAACCTGGCGGCCACGAAATAATCATTTGTAATCATCGTTGGGCCAATCGCTGTGTCGAATAAAATACTGTCTAATTGAGCTGTCATAAGAATGAAGAGTGCGAATGTACAATGATCAATTTTTTTTAGTTTTGTTTCTTGTTTTTGCCAGCGTAATGCAGAAGTGATCGAATGAACTAATTTAGCCTTTTTTGTCCTATTCACTTACCTACTTTCTATATCTATTAGCATGAAGTATTGATAATTTTCGCTTTTTTTGTATTTACAGAAAGCTAACTAGAGAGGCGTCAATATACACAACTGAGCTTCATGAAAAGTTACTAAATATTCGGTTCATTTGGTGTTATTGGCGTTTCCGGTAGCTGCACTAACAGAGTTACCGGTTGCGTTTCCGTTGACGCTGACGGTGTGGTTGTTATTTGTGGTGCTACTGTTGTTGTTGTTGTTATTATTATTGTTGCTGGAGCTGTTAATGTTTAGGTTCAGCTTGACGGCGGCATCACGGGGAATGAGAACCTGCTGGCCGACGCTGACATTTCCACTGTTGGAGGAAATCGTCGGAGGCCGAACTTCGAACGTTGGTTTGCACATGGCCAGTGCCGGGTTGCTGTGCAGACCGACATTCCTGGGGCACATGGCCACAATGCTGGCACCGATAGGACCTGTGGGGGTGAGGAAAAAAAAACCGATGTTAGTTTTGTCGGCTGCCGCTGCAGACGGGCGCGGTACAATGATACACATTCAGGAGAATTACGAATCAACTGCAAACGTTACACCATCGAGGATGTAGAGACCATGCTTGGTGCACTCGGCTACGATACTGGGGGTTAGGTGCGGGGGCTAATCTACCAAGTTGAATGATTCGCAGGTTTGGTGGTAGATTTTTTCGAGCAACGGTTACGATTTATAGTGGATTAATGCTTGGTTGGAATGATACTTTTTCTATAGAATATAACTTCTCAGATGAATGCTAATTGGATGACAGATTTTTATTTGTGCTTTTAAGCTTCAACATCAATGAATGAAATTTAAGGTCAGGTACAAACATGGGATCAATTTTTTAGAATATGTTTGTAGAGTTGTTGAATTTAGTAATGACAAAGTACTGGAGTAAAAGCTCTTAGGTTTATTTTAGTTTCAACTTTAAACCATCAATAACAAATACTTCTAAAATACACAGATGATTGCATTGACATGGTGTACTTCATACAATATTATCTCTAATGATTTAAACATGCATTGACAACTCAAACACATAAAAATTGCAATAGACATACATTACTGCAAGACAATGTAATGATGATAATATATCTCTTTGGTATGATGAGTGATATCTTAGACAAATACTGTTAATTAAACAAACAATGTTATTAGTCTTATCTTTTGCGCCAATCAATGAGGAATGTAACAATGGGTCTGAACAATATAGCAGCCAGATGTTACCTTTAAAAGCGTTCGTTCGTACGGTTTCATTGTCTCCAGTACAAAACATCATGGTTATGGATTAATAGCAACAACCGACAGAAACTTTATTGAGTGTTTTAGGGCAAAATACAGTAGTTTGATAGTGACACGGTGTTGAAGCCATAAATCAGCGACTTCGAGCCACCACTTTGAATTTTCAGAAGCACAAGACTCGGTTAGAGGTAACGCATTTCTTGTGAAAACACTAGGGGTCTTCACATCGAGCTCGTATACGAACACCCAGCCGTAAACTGTGTATCTTCCATTACTCGTCAATGGAGGTGAGTATTTTTACGGCTGGGTATTTGTTTACGAGCTCGACATGAATACCCATACTATTTTGTGTTCGCTTCACCGCAGCAAACATAAAATTGCGTTTTTACAGGTGACGTATTACCTATAGCTGAGTCTTGTGCCTTTGAAAATTCGAAGTGGTGGCTCGAAGTCGGCCATTCGTGGCTTCAAAGTACCGTTTCGCCTTAATCTTTGATCCATATTATCATGTCTCAAATATTACCTTTAATGTGTCAAATTATGTGTAGTAAATACTTAGGTATAGGTTACTGATATAGTAATTTTAATCATATCGCTTCAAGCTTAGCATGAACTCTTATGTTCCGAAACTTCATTTTTGAAAATCAAACCTCTCTTAACATATATACCAAATATTCCATATCTAAGGCGCCATATCTTAAGTTTAAAATCCTATTTCACAAGTCCTCTGCAGGGCTTCTGAATACTGCCTTATTGTATTCAAATTGTTTTATTATTCCCGGTTTGCACGCAAACTTGTATGCAATCAGCAACGATGTGCTGTCATCAAGTGTCAACTTTTTAGTATACACCCGTGAATCAATTGCGTGACGAACTTCGGATCAATTGAGCATTCGCAAAGTAAACAAATTGAACCAAACCAAATTGCTTGCACACAGTTTTATTTTTGTGCAATACTGGAACACTAAGGGACTCAGCACTGATAAACAAGTTAACAGGGAAAATATGAGCCGTTGAGAGCAAAAGTGGTACATGTGCCATTAAGTAATTTTTTCAGGAGACGCGATAAACGAAAACACTCAAATAGTAAATTATTTTCAACATTTTTTCCAACATAGTGCAGTTAATCATTGCTGGAAAGGTTTCAAAAGACGGTACATGAGAGCATAACGAGTTCTGGTTGAGAAACTTACAAATCATGTACCACTTTTGTTCTATGGGAAAAATAATGGCAACCAGAAAACGTTGAGAGCAAAAGTGGTACATGTCCAGTGTGAGCATGAAGGATGCATTATAGCTCTCTAATCTTAGGATATAGAACATCCATGTCTTCAGCAGAGCTGTCCAAGTGATTCAGTACTATAGAATGATGATCTGTTTGTTAAGGAATTCTGCCTCTTCGTGGCGCTAGTGTATATGTATTTGGTAACAGCATACGAGTTGATACTGAAATAGGTAAAATGCTTTTTGATACAAAATAGTCACGGGTACACTAGCGCCACGTAGTGAGAAAATTCCAAAGCAGACAGATCTTCTTCTGAAAGTACTCAATCACTTGATAAACTTTTCTGAAGACAATTGTTTTATATCCTAAGATCCTCGACTTACAATTCATCTAACATGCACAGACTGGATATGTACTACTTTTGCTCTCAACGAAATGGTGGGTATGTTAATTACCAAAAATTGTGTTGGCTATATGGTTTAGGATATCAGATCTCGGTTTTTCTTGGATATTCTAGTACATTATTGCGTTCTGCATCAATTTATGCAAAAAACCCAAAAAGTGTAAAAATGGCACATGTACCACTTTTGCTCTCAACGGCTCATATCTAAATTCCTATTCCTAGCGAAGTTCCACCGCTATGTGGCGCTAGTGTGACCGCAATTCTTAATAGAATTCAACTTATCTAACCGTTTCGATTTCCTTGAAAGTTGCCTCAGTGAAATTATTGAGAAGGTTAGTGTGCATACAATTCTTCGTGTTTTGACCTGGAGTCTTCGGCCAGTGTCACCAGTGCTGGCAGTGTCAACTGAGGAATATTTTAACCTCGTGGGTTATGCTGAACGCTAGATGACTAGATGATGATTCTGAAAGAATCTCATATCAAGAAAAAATTTTATGCTTAAAGTGTATACGAACAATTAAAATATTATTCACAACTTTGCTGAAGACCAGGGATCGTCTAACTACTCAGAGCTGTGCGAAAAATCTTCGTGCGTCTCGCAGATTCTTGTGCACGTCTCCAATATTTGGAAGGAGTAAGAGACCAAAGATGACTAGATCAAGATACCTGACTCTTGCAGAATTCATCGGACTTGATTGTCGCTGCGCGTGAGCAAAAGGCGAACCAATTTATACACTGTTAATATGATGTATACTCAACGTCAAAGTCAACTGACGACAAGGCCAAGACATGGCTGCTGAAAGGTGGAACAATGTTTTCAGTATCCATGGACGACTGTACGGTGCTACCATTCGAGAAATGTGTGTACGAATGTTTAGTTCTCAAACATGAAACTTTCCGGAAGAATCAAGAATAATCGACGCATCATTTAAAATTGAGCGTACCATCAGAAATTCCTGATAACCGTTATGAGCACGCTCTACAGCCGAGTTTTCCACTCTTGCCGAGGTTAATAAAGCAACAATGCGACATATCAAACTTAAAGTTTTGGTAGAATGGAACCTGAAAATAAATATAATCCCTCAATAAAAAGCCCCACTCTGACAGTTAATTTCACACTTTTCTTTCGTACTTTGAATGTGCCAAAAATATGGCAATACCATTAAGTGCAAAAAATGACAATATTATTAAAATACAGACTTATCTGCATTTATACAGATTTTTTGCGTATTTTTTATAAAGATATCTGCATATGCAGAATACAGATCTCCTGGAACAGATTCATACAGATTTTTTTGGTTTTCATGGGGTCGTAAATTGAACTTCTTTATATAGTTGAAAAACCTGAATCAACTCAAATGCGGTTGAGCGTGTCGGTGGTTTTATTATATTAACATGCTACGCATAAACGTGTGCATGAATAAGTCACGAGAAAAATGTTAAACAAGCTATATTGCATTTTTTATCGAGTAGGATATGTGCAGTACATATGCAGATTTTTATACAGATTTTTTGAAATTTTACCCAGGTGACAAGATATTTTGAGCTCCAAAATACAGATGGAAATGAGGCATCACTGCGTCGAGCTGACCAAACTGCTACACCTTTTCCATATACAATCTTGAACAGCTCAACGATCGATGACGGACTATGCACGATAAATCAGTGACAATTTTACGAGAATTCAAGTCATCAGATGGCAGCACTAACCGTCGGAAATCGGTCGTATTCAAAATGTATGAAAAATATGGAAGTTAGATATCTTGTTCTAGTTATCTTTGAAGAGACGAAGGAAAGTGAGATTTTCTACCTGAGAGTCAGATATCGTGTGTTGCTCTTTTTTTGCGTGCAAAGCACACGCCGTTGGGAGACTGCACATTAATTTCTAAAGAGACGAGCAAGAGCAGTTCGGATTGTACTGTACATTCGTTTCCAAAGAGACGAGTAAGTGCAGTTCGCATGTCACAGCATTCGTTATCCATCTCTTTCCGGAGATGTCTCTGTGCAATTATGTGCAATGAAAGCGTTCGAAACTTGCTACGAATGTTGCATTAAAATCTATGAATACGAGCCAGCAGAAAGACGCAAACGGACAAAATTTTCACACAGTGCAGGCATAATCAGGGTTGCCACTCACATTTTTAAATACATTTAACTACTGCACAAGAAGCAGCGTTGCCAGGTCATTCTTTTTAAATCTGGAAAAGGCGAAAAAAAAATCTGGAAAAAAATCTGGAAGTCATTTCGTGGGGTAAAAGGTAAATTCTTCGGGTAAAAGTCTTGGGGTACGTAAAATTTAAGGTGACAAAATTGCAGAATTTCGCGCCAAATTTGAAGTGATGACTTTTTTGCGGAGCAGAGAAAATAAAATCTGGATCAAATCTGGATCATTCATGAAAAATCTGGATAATTGGACATCAAATCTGTCTACCTGTATACATGTTCAAAAATCTGGATAATCCAGCTAAAACTGGATACCTGGCAACGCTGACAAGAAGTGTAAAGCTAACTAAATTTTGTTGGTTTCGTTGCAAAGTCGAGAAATTTCGAAATCAATAATATCTTAAAACGTCGAATTATAGAGAATAAGAAGCACCTAGAAAAGGAACAATTTCCTCTCTTAAATATGTGATAAACATAGGTTTTGTTGTTAAGGCCAAACGAAGATCAGTGCCATGTTTTCTTCTTGTCGTTGTCTTTTTTGTTTTGAAAATCCTAAGTGCGTTGCTATTGGTGGTTGCATTCGAAAGTAGTTGTGATGACGCTTAGTTGAAGCGTGCCGCTGCGATCAATTACGTTTGCAAAAATTAGGCTCGTGAGAAAAGTAGTGAATCCTGACACTATTCAGGTTTACATTTCACAGTTGGAGTGCTAACCACTGTGCTTTCCGCTGTTGTTGCATTTTTATCATCACAAAAACAATAATCCTGTCAAGTCACTCGAGATGTCGTAATATTAATATTGTTCCGAAATCATGACTTGAGCTAGTCAATACCTACTAATCCGTTGAATAAAGATTATTGAAAAAAATCTCAGTGAATTTATTTCCCGAAACTCTTTTTGAAAACATTATTCACTAAACAAGTTGCACAAAAAAACAATTATGCAGTCTTTTTATAAAGTCATGCGAAAACTTGAGTAGAGTGCACAGGATTTCGAATTCAGCTCGAGCGAAGGAAACGAAAAACAGCGACTGATGATGCCAGTAACCTTGATTGCATTGAAGTTGTTTTTGTTGGAGTCCTTCAATTCAATTGAAACAATAGAAGTTTTGGTTGAAACAAACACTTTGCGGATAGATTTTTTTCATAAGAATATTTCGAAGGTCAGTCCATTGCTTTCTTAGTGGAAACTCGTTCGTTTCCGGTCATGTTTCAAAAAATTACAAGCAGAATAATAATCATTTATCTGGCAACATATCATAGCAAAGTTAGTGTGTATTAGTGCTTTCTTTCTTGTTTTCTTTTGTGGTAAAATTTCTATGCCGAATAATCGTCGTTGACCCGGAGTTGCCAGATAAATGCCTATTATTTTGCTTGTTAATTTTGATAATTCACCGTAAATAAATCAAATAATGTCCAAGGAAGCAATGGATTGTTCTCCAAAATTTTTTTTAACCAATAATGCTCTCCATGATATATGTAGTTTTCATTGTTTCGAGTGAATAATTGAAGGTCCCGGAACAAACAACATTGATGCGATCGAAGGTTCTGGCAGCATCAGCCATCAGCTGTTGTTCGCTGCCTCATCGCTCGGGTTGGACACCAAATCTGCTCAAGCTATCACGTGACCTCACGAAAAGACTGCAACATTGTTTTGCATTGCGTCTTGTTGAGAGGAGGTTTTCACGTTGTAGATGAAATTTCTTATTTTACCTAGAGTTGTAGAAAGTAAGTTTGCTGAAGTGAGACTGTTCCTGAATAGTTATATATATAGCAATTTAACGAATTGGTAAGTATCGATTAGTATTAGCCAGAATTACAAAGCAAGTTGTAGATAAAATCTTTTCGAGTGATTAATCGAAATATTGCTTTTTTTTATGAAAAGAAAATGTCGCAAAAGCGGAACGCACAGTGTGCGGCACTGAAATTGCGAGAGGTTGCGAAGCGTAAACCTGGACCATGGGAGGCTGAACGTCAAGGTGAAACTTTCGACTCAGTGGACATCGATGTATCAGTCACAAAGCAGGATGTAACGATGCAGGAATCGGATTTATCCGATCTGTTTTTGGATGATGAAAACAACGAGTCCAGTGTATTTGATGATGATTCCGATAGCATCTCATTATCGTCAACGTCATCTCAAAAATGGATAGAGAATTTTTCATCCGATATCAATTTTTATGATGACTTCGACTGCATCTCTCTACCATCATCAACAACCCGAAAACGTGAGAGTGATATTTATTTCGACGACCTAACTTCTTCTGTTGCGAACTGCGCTGTCAATGATGTTTTTGAAGAAAGTAGCGATGCTGAATGCAAAATATCGACAGAAATCAATTCTGCCACCTATCAACCAAGCATTGTGGATCTAACGGGAGTTCCGCTATTTTCAGCAGGTAATTTTTAATTCAAGAAAAATCCTATCATAGAAACACAATGAAACAAAAGTGGCTATCTAAAGAATTTACTGAAAAAAAAAAACATATATTTGAATTCATTTTTGTTTCTATTGTTTTTTTATAATACCTAAACTTCAGGATATGAAACTTCTGAGAATGATGAAATAAATGAACATGCTAACACAATCGATTCTGTGGAATGTGAAGGTGGAGATGATGATAACTTCGATCTAAGAGTACCTGAGGAATCTCAATGTGATAGTGATAAGGTGAAATCTGAGCGAAAAAAGATACCAAAATTACGACGTGGTAGATCGAACAGAATGGTTTGTGATACGGACCAATTTTATTACCGAACATTTCCCTCTTGGTTTGTCGTAGAAGGTCGAAGAATCGTTGAGATTAATTATGATTTAAAATGTCTCGTGCAAGCTCAAGCTCATCATTCGACATCGTGCAGTGGTTTGCTATGCCTGTACCGAGAAAATTATCAGTCAATGGTATCAACTCTTTGGTTCAAATGCAATAAATGTGATATGTTTTTCAAACTTCGGTCAGAAGAACCATCCAATAAGTCTAAATTAAGAAAATCTATGGTCTGGGCTACTACGTGCTCTGGAAGTAGCTACACAAAAACAAAAAAAATACTGGCTTTTTGCGATATCCCATTCATGCCGTCAACAACATTCACATCAGATGAAAGGGAAATGGATATTGTGCTGGAAGATGCTAAAGATGCATCATTGGACAAAGCAGTTGAAGAAGAAAAAGCAGCCTATCTCGAGGAGGTTCGTTCTAACGGAGCCGTAGTTAACGACGAACAGCCGATCAAGTTGGAAGTCTCACTAGATGCAAGCTGGGGTTCACGAAGTTATGGAACTCGATTTACTTCTGCATCTGGAGCTGGAGTAATTGTAGGCGAAAAAACTAAAAAAATACTCTTTGTCGCATGCCGAAACAAAAGATGTTCAATTTGTACGCGTGAGCAACGAAAAGGAAAAACTGAAGGAAAAACTTCTCCGAAATCACACAAATGTTACCGAAACTACTCAGAAGCGTCAGGTGGCATGGAGCCCGATATTATGATTGAGGGATGTGTTAAGCTTTTCAAAAATAATGTGTGGCTAACGAAGATTACAACTGACGGTGATTCAACCACTGTTTCGAGAATAAAAAATCATGTGAAATATGGTCCAACCATCGAACATCAGCTTTGTTGTAACCATGTGCTTAAAAACTGCGGAAAGAAGTTACGGGAGGTATGTATTGTTATCTGGGTCTAATCAAGATATTTGGGTGAATAAAGATCATATTTCAAAAAAGTGCACTACACTTCCGCTGTGTGGGGAGACACTTTTAAGGGATTACATTTTATTTCTGACCATTTCTCAATTATCAGCTGAAATGTCCAAAAGACGTTAAGGAAATTGTTTCTAACAACATTGGACGGATAACTCTCGGAATTCGTGGCGCTATAAAACACTGTGCAGAGAAAACAAAGGAAGCAGATGTACAAAATCTTTATAAAGATATAAGAAATGCACCTTTTCATGTATTCGGACAACATCAAAATTGTAGAAACTATTTTTGCTCTAAGAGGTCCACGGTTGTGAAACAGCCCATGAGAAATATAGAGGATTCCTCAATAACGAACCGGACTATGGTTGATGGCCAGCTAAATGATGAAGAACTGAAGCAAATAGACGAGGTGTGCCACGTAGAACAATTAACAAAATCGGGTGTATGGTCAAAAATACAAGCCATTGTTAATGCAGTAGCAGCTAAAGCCGAGTCATTGAAGTATAATAAGACCAGTAATATGTAAGTACTTTTCACTAGTTTTTAACGTCTCGAGCTCGGTGATTATAAAAGAAAACATTAGCGAACCACTGCTAATTTGGAACAAACTTACAATATTTTTTTTTCGTAGCAGATTTTTCCAATGGGTAGCAGATTTTTTCAATGGTGAACATTAAAGGTTAAAAAAATTCCATCTCTAACATAAAACAAATATACTATCTGTGGAAATTTTATGTTTTATGTTAAATTTTCCCAGGAAACCAAAAAATATTAAACGATAGGGTCCCTGGGGTCTGAACCATGCAAAACAAAAAAAAATATCTGGTTAAATTTTCATATAGTTAATTTTATTAAAAGTAAAGTTGGATATTCTTTTTTGGCAGCACATTAATTACATTTAATGTATACCCAAGGATTTATAATTGGTTGAACGGCTCAAAAGTTTCAAAATTTTGAAAATTCTGGCAAAGTCGATTTTTTGGGCAACCCTATGACAGAAAATGTCACTCGAACAAAATATACAAATCTAAAGTTTTTCGGTAAAGGACAATTGTAGCGATTTTGAGTATGATCTGAACAAAATAATTTCCGGATAGAACTTTTTGTTGTATATAATATATATTCTCAAAAATATTACTCACTGAATCTATTTCTAAAGAACTGTTTTCAAGGTCTGAAAACGTATTCACAAGATTGTGTAAATATAACATGGAAAAAAGACTTAACCTAATGAACAGAGGTTCATATCAGCGATGAGTTTGGGTAACGACATTGGATCACAATGAGGTTGGCCGTTGGCATTTAAATTGTATGGATGTTTTTGCTGGATGCCATCCGGGAAGAGTATACGACGAGCTTATGGAAGAGCGAGAACGATTGAGAGACGCATCATACAAATCCAGAAAACGACCTGACTTCAGTCGTAAGCCTTCGAAATCTACACCAGTTGAAAAGGACTATGGAGAAAACGCTGTCACTGAAGCACAGCGGATAGTGGATATTGAGAACATCAAACCGATCGTGATTCAAAGCTTTTGCGTAAGTAACTAATACTTTGCGTAAACTCGTCCAAAAATCTTTTATAAATATAATAGGTACAATAATTTAGTTAAACAATTACAGCTGACAGAAGAATTCAAGCAAAAGTTACTACATCCGATGAAGTCGTCTGAGATGGAGGAATTTGTGAAAGGTCGTATCCTCCCAAAATTTGCGGCCGAAATTATCAGCTCAACCACGAGAACTCTTGAACGGAAATGTCTCCATTTATTGCAATCAACAACGGCATGGAACTTTATCAAGCAAAATCTGAGTGTTGTTGGTTCTGTTTTAGATAATTTTAATAAAACTTCAGAATCAAAAATGGGTGAAACGAAAGTTTACATCGATTCCTGTCACCAGTACTTATGTTGTATACCCGATGGTATTTAATTTTTACAATAGATGGTTTAGGAAATTTGTCATTTTTTTCCATTAGCTGTTTCAGATGACGGAAGCTCTATCATGATCATACGAAAAAAATCCTGTGAGAGCGCAGTCAAAGAACTCGCTGCAAAAAATAAATTAGGATTGGGAATTCAGATAAAAAATGAAGAAATCATATTAGATTCTAAGACTCTAAATGAGATCCAGATAGCATTACACGTCACGAAAGCATCGAAAGTAATATTGGCGTGTGTGAATGAGCGAAATTTGTACGATTTTATGTTTACAGAGGTTATCCAAGACTTTGAATACTTCAAGGAAAAAATTGAAGAGAAACTGCAGACGTTCATCGACAAGTATCTGCCGGTTGAGATTGTGCGACAGGGAATAGATGTTAAAAATTAGGCCGACCATTGTAACTAACATTTCGTCCACAAATGAAGTGAATGAGAGATAAAATGAAAATTGATATTGAATAGAAAATACTTTTTTTCGAAAGAATAACTAATTCTAATTAAACTCATTTTACACCAATTACTCCAATCAACCTTTTCCACTTTGTTGTTTACATTTTTTAATGTTGTTCTATTGAACATTCAGATAAAATACCTTCAGGAAAAAACTGTTTAAAAAATCATATTTAAAATTATTTATTTGATAACAATACTTTTCTCACGAAGCTAATTTTCGCCAATAGTAACTGATCGCAGCGGCACGCTTCAACTTAGCGTCATCACAACTACTTTCGAATGCTACCACCAATAGCAACGCACTTAGGATTTTCAAAACAAATAAGACAACGACAAGAAGAAAACATGGCACTGATATTCGTTTAACCTTAACTAAATTAAGTTTTGATCTTTGACGCGAAGCATCTAACTCTTCAAGTTTTGGTGCTACAGGTCGGACTCGATGATCCGGAACATCAAAAAAAAATTTTATTCCGGATAATCGAGTTTTCCGAATAATCGAACCACAGAAAAATTATTTAAATTTGCTATTAACGAGCATAAAATAAATATTTTCTTTTTTTTTATTTTACTTGTATGATGCAGTAGCGTATCCAGAAATTATTTCTGAGGCGAAAAGGGGTAAAATCTTGAGAAGCAAAAAAAAAAATTGGACATTGATTATTTTCACTCAATTCGAACATGTCCCAAACATGCCAGAAGTGACATAAATGTTCACAAATATGCCAGAAGGGATGGTGAAGGTAAAACTTCGGAATAAAAATTACAAACGAACACCAAAAAAATCAAATTCCGGATAATCGAGTCCGACCTGTATTTCACTTTAAAAGCATTAAGCTGTGCCTTAATTTAGTGTTGTAAGATCAATTTTCTTCAATCTGTATGTTGTTCAACATAGAAGCAAACCTTTCAAAACAATAACAATATGCGTTGAACGGTCAATTTTTCCCTTATTGAAAAGGTGTGATCCGCATCCTCATGAAACCCAGAAAATCTTTATGCGTCGAAAAATTAAAATCTGTATAACTACAGATTAATCTGAATATGTGGCATCACTGGCTGTGATCAAACACCCTCTCAACAAAGAGACGCACAAAGCCCAAGAAATTTTCTGAGGCAACTTTCGTGACTGCGGGTAATTCCGCGCAGCACATTTTTCGCGCACTCATCTTAAAAAACTATTTTTCAACAGTAAATTTCACTAAAATACAGTTGATTTGTGTGCTTTACGATGTGCATAGTATAGCCTGCTATAATAGCACGGAGATTGGGAATATTTTAGTAAAATTTACTGTAGCAAACAGTTTTTTAAGCTGAGTGCGCGGGAAAATGTGCAGCGCAGAATTACCAGTAGTCACGGTACGTCTTTCTACACTATACTGGGGTAAATTCTGTGAGGACATCGAGTATTCTACCCGTAAAAAAAATGAGTAGCACGAGCACCCGATCCCTGAGTAAGAGACATCTTCGGCAAGAGACGGATGAAGTTTGTTGTGACATGCGAACTGCACTTACTCATCTCTTTGGAAACGAATGAACAGTGCAATCCGAACCTCTCTTACCTCTCCCAACGGCGTGTGCTTTGCACGCAAAAAAAAATGAGTAGCACCCGATCCCTGCTGAAGACAGATTTTGTTTTATGATCATATTTTCAATATTTCTATATGACCATTTTGAGATTATAATTTTTTTGAGATTATAACTTTTTTGTTTCTTATAATACTATTACCAAATTTTGACAGTTTGTAGTTTATATTGTTAGCTTCAATGTGTAAAAAAAAAAATTTTAAAATAAAGGTACTTTTTAAGATATGAAATATTTTGTAACTGTTTGTGAGATTCGGCACAGAAAAAATTTTACAGAATTCATATTTTTTTTCTAGAATCGCATTTTTACTACCGAGAGCTTTACCGAAGACACTATTCTAATCGAACAAACCGTTTTTCTGATATAGAATACATATTTTATTTATACATTTTTGAAACAGCAAGCGTGAGTTGTCATAAGCAAACCGATATAATAAAATGCCTCTTTATCGAAAAAGAATAAATGTGAAAAGTTTCAGCGAAATCGGAAATCACATGATGAAGAAAAATATTTATTTTTATTCATTTTCTGTGGAATGCACACTAGCACCACATTGTGGTCGATAATCGAAGAAAAATTTTCACTCAATAAAATCCCACGACCACCTGGATAACTTTGCTAAAGATCGCAACCCACGACATGCAAAAATAGTCATCAGTCCATTTGAAGATCCATGTTAGAAGTTTCAAGTTTTTGTTGCAAGTCCCCAGTCTGAAATTACATGCCCCAAGTCTTAAGTCTCTCAGTTCAAAGTCAAAAATCTCAAGTTGAAAGTCTTAACTTTAATTTTTCAGTCTTAAACCAGAAGGGACAATCGGAACCCAGCTAGCCTCTTCCATTAGCAGCAGTATGAATGCAAATAAGTTCGGCACTTTGACGCGTCTTCGTGAATCAATCTACCTTTGACCTACTACCGAAAATGAAGTTATACTGAGCATGAATGATTTAGAAACAAAAAAAAAAAATGCGGGACCTGACGGTATACCTGTAGTCTTCATCAAGGACCATCATCGGATCTTCGCTCCACTGTTACGTGATGTGTTTAATGAATGTATACACACGGGTCATTATCCTGACTTTTTGAAAGTCGCTCGAGTTACACCCATTCACAAGTTTGGAGATAAAACAAATGTGAACAACTACCGGCCGATCTCAATTCTTTCAATGCTTAACAAACTTCTGAAAAAATTGCTGGTCTCCAGGATGCTGGAATTTTTCAACAGTCATAATGTGCTTTATACACATCAATATGGGTTTCGAGCTGGTTTATGGTGCTCACGACTCCCGGACCGATCGCAATATGTAGTGATAAACGGTAGCAAAAGCAGTAACCAAACCATGACAGTTGGAGTTCCACAAGGAAGTAATCTAGGTCCGCTTCTCTTTTTGACCTTTATCAATGATATATAAAAACTAAAGCTGTTTGGAAAACCGCGATTGTTCGCAGATGATACCTCTTTATCATATGTGTCCTCAAATCCCGACCAAATTGTACATCATATGTCAAGTGATTTAAACACACTTCAGAAATGCTTTGCTGAAAACCTCCTGTCTCTGAATCTGAATAAAACCAAATACATGATATTTCACCAGCCCTATCAGAATGTTCCTTCACATGCAGAACTTGTTGTAAATTCAACACAAGTCGAAAGAGTAGAGTTTTTCAAATACCTGGGACTTATTTTTGATCCCAATCTAAACTGGAACGACCACATCAAGAAACTTCAACAGGATATCAGTTCAACTTGTGGCTTACTTTGGAAATTGACCAAGATCATTCCCATTAAACAACTTCTCACTTTCTACCATGCCTTCATCCACTCAGAATTAAGCTACATGGTATCTGTCTGGGGTGCCGCAGGGAAGACCAAACTGAGAAGCTTACAATCCCTGCAGAACCGTTGCTTAAAAGCTGTTTATCGAAAACCACGCCTGTTTTCCACACTTGAGCTATTCCGCCAAGCAGACCCAACAATCTTGCCAATAACGGCACTCAGAGAAATGCAAAGCCTGGTACAAATACAGAACTCTCTGACGCATCATAACCAATCGTTTCCTTCAATGCCGCACACATATTCTACCCGTAATCAATATGCACTGCTTTTAAAACGACCAAGGACTGAATGTGGTAAAAAGGCATTTGAATAGCATGCCAAAAAGCAGCACAACGATCTACCTGTTTCTATAAAAAACATCCGTAACATCGCAAAAGTTAAAGATCAACTTATGCAACACATTAGAGCTAAGCTGCATAGCTATTTAAACTAATGCTAAACGAGTAACGTCGTGCCGTGAACATAGGAACCCCCTTCAAAGAAGACATCTCCACTGGGGGTAAATTCGTTCACTAAGTCCCATCCTCTAAGACCGCCACAATTGATAACTTGAAATAATTGCTTCTGAATCACCACATGACCCCTGGAGGCTGCACGGTTACACTACCAATGAAACGCCTCGTGGACTACCGATAGGCGCAACGATATTTTTGCCCAGTTGCTTCACGATCGATTGCAGCGCCTCGATATTGGCTGTTGTTACTGTCCGTTTTTTCCCTTGTGGCCGACCTATGAAATCTACCTCTTGGATAATCGAATTAACCCTGGCCTGGAGACTGCCCGTGATTGAAACACTTTCTGGACCTTAGCTGTAATTATCGGTCGGTGTATTGGAAGTCGTCACCTTCGGGACCCTTATTTAGACACAAGATCAATACGATAAACAAGACATGTAATTATGGTGATGGGAAAAATAAACGTATAACAATGTTGAAAAAAAGGCTCAGGACATGGTTCTCAAATCACAAGTCAGAAGTCCCTGGTCTCTATTTCCAAGTTCCTGTCCCTATGTCCCACAGCCTCAATTCCTACTTTGGAATTCCCAAGTTTTGCATCTCAAGATTTAAGCCTTACGTCTTAAGCCTCAAGTTTTTAGTCGCTAATTCCAAATTTCTTTTCCCAAGTTTGATCCAAGCTTGCGGTTACAAGTCCCGAGTCCCCTGTTACATTTTTCAATACTCATTTCCCGAGCCAGGGGTTCAAGTTCCAAGTCTTAGATCGCAGGTAATAAGCCTGAACTTAGTCATAACATAGTACCCAAACCCTATTTGACATATCACAAGTACGAAGACGTCTCAAGTTTCACGTTATGGGTCCTTTTACTAAGTTTTGTATTTCAGGTTCGAGTCCCAGGAACCACCGTCCCCGTGGTTCTGTGGTAAGCGATGTCGGTCGGCTAGCTCTCCTACACGGTTGTGATATCGGGTTCGATTCCCGATCGAGTCGAGAATCTTTTCAAGCTAGAAATTTTCTCGACTCAGCACTGGGGCACGTTGTATCGTTGTACTTATCCTACACATGCAATATGTGCCAAAAACAATATCGATAACGAATTCTCTCAACTAATCTAGTTGATCGAGACCGCTATTAGCCCCAAGGCTAAGCGTGCGATATATTGTATTGTCCCAGGAACCACGTTTAAAGTCTCAAATTTAAAATCTAGAACATAGTATTTATTGTATATTATATTTTTTATTTTGGGTTTTAGGAAAAGGTTTAGCCGGGTAGAGGAAGAGGTTTAGCCGGGTAGAATGATTGATTGAAGAGTTCCCAAGTTCAACAAAAATAAACATGTTTTATTTTGTTTCCAAGATATAATTTACTCACTTTTTGGCTGTTTGAAGACTTCAAGTGGCATTTGAAAGATTGCACTCAGAAAATATTTTCATGTTGGGCTAATTTTTTACTACAGACTTAGCTCGGACTGTTTTAAGATAAAACTTTTTGTTCTCAGATCAATTGCTCTATTTTCGGGTTTAGTCATAAATAGATGGCATCTAGTTTGGTGACATTGACTCGTTTGGTAGCCGGCTCCATTTTATCCCGGCTACGTTGAACTTCCAAAGTCATGTGCGTACGAGTAATTTAACTCTCAAAATTCGTAGCTTCGGGGATTTCAATTTAACAGTTTCACTTTAAATTCCATTTTTTTCCTTATTAGTTTCAGGGGGAAATTGAAGACAATAGACAAAACTATTACAATCCGTTCGAAATTGATTACTAATGGCAATACCATCAGTGATACTGATGTGCTGAGGAAGCGTTTCGTCGAATAAATTACCGCAAGCATGTATTTTCATTCATACTCATATTGCTGCAGCAGAATAATGTCGCATTAATTCCGAGCAAGCATTAAGCGGTATATATCCTTGCGACCATGCTTACTGGGCTCTCAGTTGAAGTAAAAATATTTAGTATCGGATTCGGTATAATTCACTGCCGTCCGAGTCGTTATTTCTATCGTCAGACCGAAGAGAATAAAAATCAAGCCAACTTATGGCACGCGAAACGAGATGTTTCTTCGGTTGGCAATGCGCCAAAGAAAAAGCTTCCGTTTGCTACTATTGTCTCCTCTGGGGCAGAGAGGAATCGACATTACGACTTTGTACCCGTATGTGTTCTGATTTTAGTGCATGGAAGATAAAATGCAACATGAGGGTTCCGACTGGAAGAGATCTTTCAGTCGGGCATCAGCTGAGTGCACGACGTAGGATACAGGAATTAGCAGCAAAACAATGGCAAACAACGTGAAACAAGCACCGGAGACGTGCTAGTATGGTACCTATGTGTGGATGAATCTTCTCGGTATAAATCACGTCGGATGTATCCGCTTTAGTGTATCAACACCTCTGTTTGGTTGTTTGTTTTATAGATGGAATCACGACCTACCTTTCTAAGGATCGGTTTTAGGTTATTAACTTGAGTGACTGACTGCAGTGAAATAAATCCTCTCATTATTCTTTTTAGAGAATCAAAATTAATCATCAAACTTGGACGAATAAATTATCGAAAGCTTACGTTTGAAAGACAAATCGCCCTTAATTGCATCTACCGCAAGAACCCAATCGATAGCAGAGAAAGGGCTCGCCTGCTGTCTTACAAGTTTACTTCTCCATTACGGTCGGCCACTCTGTAGAACAGGTGTTTTACCTTCTTAAGCTTGTCCCTGCAGGCCGCACCGTAACACACACATCAGCCAGGTAAACCGTAACGAAGCTTGAAGCTTTGCATAATTTAACCTTTCCCACAGCAACCTTCAAAGCAATACTAGAACACTAATGGTAGAAGCTGCAGCAGCAACAGAAAATCCCACGCAAAAACCAAACCAATTTAGTTAGTTACGCGAGCAGAGAAGCCCGGAGCGCAGTCAAAGAACTCGCTGCAAAAAATAAATTAGGATTGGGAATTCAGATAAAAAATGAAGAAATCATATTAGATTCTAAGACTCTAAATGAGATCCAGATAGCATTACACGTCACGAAAGCATCGAAAGTAATATTGGCGTGTGTGAATGAGCGAAATTTGTACGATTTTATGTTTACAGAGGTTATCCAAGACTTTGAATACTTCAAGGAAAAAATTGAAGAGAAACTGCAGACGTTCATCGACAAGTATCTGCCGGTTGAGATTGTGCGACAGGGAATAGATGTTAAAAATTAGGCCGACCATTGTAACTAACATTTCGTCCACAAATGAAGTGAATGAGAGATAAAATGAAAATTGATATTGAATAGAAAATACTTTTTTTCGAAAGAATAACTAATTCTAATTAAACTCATTTTACACCAATTACTCCAATCAACCTTTTCCACTTTGTTGTTTACATTTTTTAATGTTGTTCTATTGAACATTCAGATAAAATACCTTCAGGAAAAAACTGTTTAAAAAATCATATTTAAAATTATTTATTTGATAACAATACTTTTCTCACGAAGCTAATTTTCGCCAATAGTAACTGATCGCAGCGGCACGCTTCAACTTAGCGTCATCACAACTACTTTCGAATGCTACCACCAATAGCAACGCACTTAGGATTTTCAAAACAAATAAGACAACGACAAGAAGAAAACATGGCACTGATATTCGTTTAACCTTAACTAAATTAAGTTTTGATCTTTGACGCGAAGCATCTAACTCTTCAAGTTTTGGTGCTACAGGTCGGACTCGATGATCCGGAACATCAAAAAAAAATTTTATTCCGGATAATCGAGTTTTCCGAATAATCGAACCACAGAAAAATTATTTAAATTTGCTATTAACGAGCATAAAATAAATATTTTCTTTTTTTTTATTTTACTTGTATGATGCAGTAGCGTATCCAGAAATTATTTCTGAGGCGAAAAGGGGTAAAATCTTGAGAAGCAAAAAAAAAAATTGGACATTGATTATTTTCACTCAATTCGAACATGTCCCAAACATGCCAGAAGTGACATAAATGTTCACAAATATGCCAGAAGGGATGGTGAAGGTAAAACTTCGGAATAAAAATTACAAACGAACACCAAAAAAATCAAATTCCGGATAATCGAGTCCGACCTGTATTTCACTTTAAAAGCATTAAGCTGTGCCTTCATTTAGTGTTGTAAGATCAATTTTCTTCAATCTGTATGTTGTTCAACATAGAAGCAAACCTTTCAAAACAATAACAATATGCGTTGAACGGTCAATTTTTCCCTTATTGAAAAGGTGTGATCCGCATCCTCATGAAACCCAGAAAATCTTTATGCGTCGAAAAATTAAAATCTGTATAACTACAGATTAATCTGAATATGTGGCATCACTGGCTGTGATCAAACACCCTCTCAACAAAGAGACGCACAAAGCCCAAGAAATTTTCTGAGGCAACTTTCGTGACTGCGGGTAATTCCGCGCAGCACATTTTTCGCGCACTCATCTTAAAAAACTATTTTTCAACAGTAAATTTCACTAAAATACAGTTGATTTGTGTGCTTTACGATGTGCATAGTATAGCCTGCTATAATAGCACGGAGATTGGGAATATTTTAGTAAAATTTACTGTAGCAAACAGTTTTTTAAGCTGAGTGCGCGGGAAAATGTGCAGCGCAGAATTACCAGTAGTCACGGTACGTCTTTCTACACTATACTGGGGTAAATTCTGTGAGGACATCGAGTATTCTACCCGTAAAAAAAATGAGTAGCACGAGCACCCGATCCCTGAGTAAGAGACATCTTCGGCAAGAGACGGATGAAGTTTGTTGTGACATGCGAACTGCACTTACTCATCTCTTTGGAAACGAATGAACAGTGCAATCCGAACCTCTCTTACCTCTCCCAACGGCGTGTGCTTTGCACGCAAAAAAAAATGAGTAGCACCCGATCCCTGCTGAAGACAGATTTTGTTTTATGATCATATTTTCAATATTTCTATATGACCATTTTGAGATTATAATTTTTTTGAGATTATAACTTTTTTGTTTCTTATAATACTATTACCAAATTTTGACAGTTTGTAGTTTATATTGTTAGCTTCAATGTGTAAAAAAAAAAATTTTAAAATAAAGGTACTTTTTAAGATATGAAATATTTTGTAACTGTTTGTGAGATTCGGCACAGAAAAAATTTTACAGAATTCATATTTTTTTTCTAGAATCGCATTTTTACTACCGAGAGCTTTACCGAAGACACTATTCTAATCGAACAAACCGTTTTTCTGATATAGAATACATATTTTATTTATACATTTTTGAAACAGCAAGCGTGAGTTGTCATAAGCAAACCGATATAATAAAATGCCTCTTTATCGAAAAAGAATAAATGTGAAAAGTTTCAGCGAAATCGGAAATCACATGATGAAGAAAAATATTTATTTTTATTCATTTTCTGTGGAATGCACACTAGCACCACATTGTGGTCGATAATCGAAGAAAAATTTTCACTCAATAAAATCCCACGACCACCTGGATAACTTTGCTAAAGATCGCAACCCACGACATGCAAAAATAGTCATCAGTCCATTTGAAGATCCATGTTAGAAGTTTCAAGTTTTTGTTGCAAGTCCCCAGTCTGAAATTACATGCCCCAAGTCTTAAGTCTCTCAGTTCAAAGTCAAAAATCTCAAGTTGAAAGTCTTAACTTTAATTTTTCAGTCTTAAACCAGAAGGGACAATCGGAACCCAGCTAGCCTCTTCCATTAGCAGCAGTATGAATGCAAATAAGTTCGGCACTTTGACGCGTCTTCGTGAATCAATCTACCTTTGACCTACTACCGAAAATGAAGTTATACTGAGCATTAATGATTTAGAAACAAAAAAAAAAAAATGCGGGACCTGACGGTATACCTGTAGTCTTCATCAAGGACCATCATCGGATCTTCGCTCCACTGTTACGTGATGTGTTTAATGAATGTATACACACGGGTCATTATCCTGACTTTTTGAAAGTCGCTCGAGTTACACCCATTCACAAGTTTGGAGATAAAACAAATGTGAACAACTACCGGCCGATCTCAATTCTTTCAATGCTTAACAAACTTCTGAAAAAATTGCTGGTCTCCAGGATGCTGGAATTTTTCAACAGTCATAATGTGCTTTATACACATCAATATGGGTTTCGAGCTGGTTTATGGTGCTCACGACTCCCGGACCGATCGCAATATGTAGTGATAAACGGTAGCAAAAGCAGTAACCAAACCATGACAGTTGGAGTTCCACAAGGAAGTAATCTAGGTCCGCTTCTCTTTTTGACCTTTATCAATGATATATAAAAACTAAAGCTGTTTGGAAAACCGCGATTGTTCGCAGATGATACCTCTTTATCATATGTGTCCTCAAATCCCGACCAAATTGTACATCATATGTCAAGTGATTTAAACACACTTCAGAAATGCTTTGCTGAAAACCTCCTGTCTCTGAATCTGAATAAAACCAAATACATGATATTTCACCAGCCCTATCAGAATGTTCCTTCACATGCAGAACTTGTTGTAAATTCAACACAAGTCGAAAGAGTAGAGTTTTTCAAATACCTGGGACTTATTTTTGATCCCAATCTAAACTGGAACGACCACATCAAGAAACTTCAACAGGATATCAGTTCAACTTGTGGCTTACTTTGGAAATTGACCAAGATCATTCCCATTAAACAACTTCTCACTTTCTACCATGCCTTCATCCACTCAGAATTAAGCTACATGGTATCTGTCTGGGGTGCCGCAGGGAAGACCAAACTGAGAAGCTTACAATCCCTGCAGAACCGTTGCTTAAAAGCTGTTTATCGAAAACCACGCCTGTTTTCCACACTTGAGCTATTCCGCCAAGCAGACCCAACAATCTTGCCAATAACGGCACTCAGAGAAATGCAAAGCCTGGTACAAATACAGAACTCTCTGACGCATCATAACCAATCGTTTCCTTCAATGCCGCACACATATTCTACCCGTAATCAATATGCACTGCTTTTAAAACGACCAAGGACTGAATGTGGTAAAAAGGCATTTGAATAGCATGCCAAAAAGCAGCACAACGATCTACCTGTTTCTATAAAAAACATCCGTAACATCGCAAAAGTTAAAGATCAACTTATGCAACACATTAGAGCTAAGCTGCATAGCTATTTAAACTAATGCTAAACGAGTAACGTCGTGCCGTGAACATAGGAACCCCCTTCAAAGAAGACATCTCCACTGGGGGTAAATTCGTTCACTAAGTCCCATCCTCTAAGACCGCCACAATTGATAACTTGAAATAATTGCTTCTGAATCACCACATGACCCCTGGAGGCTGCACGGTTACACTACCAATGAAACGCCTCGTGGACTACCGATAGGCGCAACGATATTTTTGCCCAGTTGCTTCACGATCGATTGCAGCGCCTCGATATTGGCTGTTGTTACTGTCCGTTTTTTCCCTTGTGGCCGACCTATGAAATCTACCTCTTGGATAATCGAATTAACCCTGGCCTGGAGACTGCCCGTGATTGAAACACTTTCTGGACCTTAGCTGTAATTATCGGTCGGTGTATTGGAAGTCGTCACCTTCGGGACCCTTATTTAGACACAAGATCAATACGATAAACAAGACATGTAATTATGGTGATGGGAAAAATAAACGTATAACAATGTTGAAAAAAAGGCTCAGGACATGGTTCTCAAATCACAAGTCAGAAGTCCCTGGTCTCTATTTCCAAGTTCCTGTCCCTATGTCCCACAGCCTCAATTCCTACTTTGGAATTCCCAAGTTTTGCATCTCAAGATTTAAGCCTTACGTCTTAAGCCTCAAGTTTTTAGTCGCTAATTCCAAATTTCTTTTCCCAAGTTTGATCCAAGCTTGCGGTTACAAGTCCCGAGTCCCCTGTTACATTTTTCAATACTCATTTCCCGAGCCAGGGGTTCAAGTTCCAAGTCTTAGATCGCAGGTAATAAGCCTGAACTTAGTCATAACATAGTACCCAAACCCTATTTGACATATCACAAGTACGAAGACGTCTCAAGTTTCACGTTATGGGTCCTTTTACTAAGTTTTGTATTTCAGGTTCGAGTCCCAGGAACCACCGTCCCCGTGGTTCTGTGGTAAGCGATGTCGGTCGGCTAGCTCTCCTACACGGTTGTGATATCGGGTTCGATTCCCGATCGAGTCGAGAATCTTTTCAAGCTAGAAATTTTCTCGACTCAGCACTGGGGCACGTTGTATCGTTGTACTTATCCTACACATGCAATATGTGCCAAAAACAATATCGATAACGAATTCTCTCAACTAATCTAGTTGATCGAGACCGCTATTAGCCCCAAGGCTAAGCGTGCGATATATTGTATTGTCCCAGGAACCACGTTTAAAGTCTCAAATTTAAAATCTAGAACATAGTATTTATTGTATATTATATTTTTTATTTTGGGTTTTAGGAAAAGGTTTAGCCGGGTAGAGGAAGAGGTTTAGCCGGGTAGAATGATTGATTAAAGAGTTCCCAAGTTCAACAAAAATAAACATGTTTTATTTTGTTTCCAAGATATAATTTACTCACTTTTTGGCTGTTTGAAGACTTCAAGTGGCATTTGAAAGATTGCACTCAGAAAATATTTTCATGTTGGGCTAATTTTTTACTACAGACTTAGCTCGGACTGTTTTAAGATAAAACTTTTTGTTCTCAGATCAATTGCTCTATTTTCGGGTTTAGTCATAAATAGATGGCATCTAGTTTGGTGACATTGACTCGTTTGGTAGCCGGCTCCATTTTATCCCGGCTACGTTGAACTTCCAAAGTCATGTGCGTACGAGTAATTTAACTCTCAAAATTCGTAGCTTCGGGGATTTCAATTTAACAGTTTCACTTTAAATTCCATTTTTTTCCTTATTAGTTTCAGGGGGAAATTGAAGACAATAGACAAAACTATTACAATCCGTTCGAAATTGATTACTAATGGCAATACCATCAGTGATACTGATGTGCTGAGGAAGCGTTTCGTCGAATAAATTACCGCAAGCATGTATTTTCATTCATACTCATATTGCTGCAGCAGAATAATGTCGCATTAATTCCGAGCAAGCATTAAGCGGTATATATCCTTGCGACCATGCTTACTGGGCTCTCAGTTGAAGTAAAAATATTTAGTATCGGATTCGGTATAATTCACTGCCGTCCGAGTCGTTATTTCTATCGTCAGACCGAAGAGAATAAAAATCAAGCCAACTTATGGCACGCGAAACGAGATGTTTCTTCGGTTGGCAATGCGCCAAAGAAAAAGCTTCCGTTTGCTACTATTGTCTCCTCTGGGGCAGAGAGGAATCGACATTACGACTTTGTACCCGTATGTGTTCTGATTTTAGTGCATGGAAGATAAAATGCAACATGAGGGTTCCGACTGGAAGAGATCTTTCAGTCGGGCATCAGCTGAGTGCACGACGTAGGATACAGGAATTAGCAGCAAAACAATGGCAAACAACGTGAAACAAGCACCGGAGACGTGCTAGTATGGTACCTATGTGTGGATGAATCTTCTCGGTATAAATCACGTCGGATGTATCCGCTTTAGTGTATCAACACCTCTGTTTGGTTGTTTGTTTTATAGATGGAATCACGACCTACCTTTCTAAGGATCGGTTTTAGGTTATTAACTTGAGTGACTGACTGCAGTGAAATAAATCCTCTCATTATTCTTTTTAGAGAATCAAAATTAATCATCAAACTTGGACGAATAAATTATCGAAAGCTTACGTTTGAAAGACAAATCGCCCTTAATTGCATCTACCGCAAGAACCCAATCGATAGCAGAGAAAGGGCTCGCCTGCTGTCTTACAAGTTTACTTCTCCATTACGGTCGGCCACTCTGTAGAACAGGTGTTTTACCTTCTTAAGCTTGTCCCTGCAGGCCGCACCGTAACACACACATCAGCCAGGTAAACCGTAACGAAGCTTGAAGCTTTGCATAATTTAACCTTTCCCACAGCAACCTTCAAAGCAATACTAGAACACTAATGGTAGAAGCTGCAGCAGCAACAGAAAATCCCACGCAAAAACCAAACCAATTTAGTTAGTTACGCGAGCAGAGAAGCCCGGAGCGCAGTCAAAGAACTCGCTGCAAAAAATAAATTAGGATTGGGAATTCAGATAAAAAATGAAGAAATCATATTAGATTCTAAGACTCTAAATGAGATCCAGATAGCATTACACGTCACGAAAGCATCGAAAGTAATATTGGCGTGTGTGAATGAGCGAAATTTGTACGATTTTATGTTTACAGAGGTTATCCAAGACTTTGAATACTTCAAGGAAAAAATTGAAGAGAAACTGCAGACGTTCATCGACAAGTATCTGCCGGTTGAGATTGTGCGACAGGGAATAGATGTTAAAAATTAGGCCGACCATTGTAACTAACATTTCGTCCACAAATGAAGTGAATGAGAGATAAAATGAAAATTGATATTGAATAGAAAATACTTTTTTTCGAAAGAATAACTAATTCTAATTAAACTCATTTTACACCAATTACTCCAATCAACCTTTTCCACTTTGTTGTTTACATTTTTTAATGTTGTTCTATTGAACATTCAGATAAAATACCTTCAGGAAAAAACTGTTTAAAAAATCATATTTAAAATTATTTATTTGATAACAATACTTTTCTCACGAAGCTAATTTTCGCCAATAGTAACTGATCGCAGCGGCACGCTTCAACTTAGCGTCATCACAACTACTTTCGAATGCTACCACCAATAGCAACGCACTTAGGATTTTCAAAACAAATAAGACAACGACAAGAAGAAAACATGGCACTGATATTCGTTTAACCTTAACTAAATTAAGTTTTGATCTTTGACGCGAAGCATCTAACTCTTCAAGTTTTGGTGCTACAGGTCGGACTCGATGATCCGGAACATCAAAAAAAAATTTTATTCCGGATAATCGAGTTTTCCGAATAATCGAACCACAGAAAAATTATTTAAATTTGCTATTAACGAGCATAAAATAAATATTTTCTTTTTTTTTATTTTACTTGTATGATGCAGTAGCGTATCCAGAAATTATTTCTGAGGCGAAAAGGGGTAAAATCTTGAGAAGCAAAAAAAAAAATTGGACATTGATTATTTTCACTCAATTCGAACATGTCCCAAACATGCCAGAAGTGACATAAATGTTCACAAATATGCCAGAAGGGATGGTGAAGGTAAAACTTCGGAATAAAAATTACAAACGAACACCAAAAAAATCAAATTCCGGATAATCGAGTCCGACCTGTATTTCACTTTAAAAGCATTAAGCTGTGCCTTCATTTAGTGTTGTAAGATCAATTTTCTTCAATCTGTATGTTGTTCAACATAGAAGCAAACCTTTCAAAACAATAACAATATGCGTTGAACGGTCAATTTTTCCCTTATTGAAAAGGTGTGATCCGCATCCTCATGAAACCCAGAAAATCTTTATGCGTCGAAAAATTAAAATCTGTATAACTACAGATTAATCTGAATATGTGGCATCACTGGCTGTGATCAAACACCCTCTCAACAAAGAGACGCACAAAGCCCAAGAAATTTTCTGAGGCAACTTTCGTGACTGCGGGTAATTCCGCGCAGCACATTTTTCGCGCACTCATCTTAAAAAACTATTTTTCAACAGTAAATTTCACTAAAATACAGTTGATTTGTGTGCTTTACGATGTGCATAGTATAGCCTGCTATAATAGCACGGAGATTGGGAATATTTTAGTAAAATTTACTGTAGCAAACAGTTTTTTAAGCTGAGTGCGCGGGAAAATGTGCAGCGCAGAATTACCAGTAGTCACGGTACGTCTTTCTACACTATACTGGGGTAAATTCTGTGAGGACATCGAGTATTCTACCCGTAAAAAAAATGAGTAGCACGAGCACCCGATCCCTGAGTAAGAGACATCTTCGGCAAGAGACGGATGAAGTTTGTTGTGACATGCGAACTGCACTTACTCATCTCTTTGGAAACGAATGAACAGTGCAATCCGAACCTCTCTTACCTCTCCCAACGGCGTGTGCTTTGCACGCAAAAAAAAATGAGTAGCACCCGATCCCTGCTGAAGACAGATTTTGTTTTATGATCATATTTTCAATATTTCTATATGACCATTTTGAGATTATAATTTTTTTGAGATTATAACTTTTTTGTTTCTTATAATACTATTACCAAATTTTGACAGTTTGTAGTTTATATTGTTAGCTTCAATGTGTAAAAAAAAAAATTTTAAAATAAAGGTACTTTTTAAGATATGAAATATTTTGTAACTGTTTGTGAGATTCGGCACAGAAAAAATTTTACAGAATTCATATTTTTTTTCTAGAATCGCATTTTTACTACCGAGAGCTTTACCGAAGACACTATTCTAATCGAACAAACCGTTTTTCTGATATAGAATACATATTTTATTTATACATTTTTGAAACAGCAAGCGTGAGTTGTCATAAGCAAACCGATATAATAAAATGCCTCTTTATCGAAAAAGAATAAATGTGAAAAGTTTCAGCGAAATCGGAAATCACATGATGAAGAAAAATATTTATTTTTATTCATTTTCTGTGGAATGCACACTAGCACCACATTGTGGTCGATAATCGAAGAAAAATTTTCACTCAATAAAATCCCACGACCACCTGGATAACTTTGCTAAAGATCGCAACCCACGACATGCAAAAATAGTCATCAGTCCATTTGAAGATCCATGTTAGAAGTTTCAAGTTTTTGTTGCAAGTCCCCAGTCTGAAATTACATGCCCCAAGTCTTAAGTCTCTCAGTTCAAAGTCAAAAATCTCAAGTTGAAAGTCTTAACTTTAATTTTTCAGTCTTAAACCAGAAGGGACAATCGGAACCCAGCTAGCCTCTTCCATTAGCAGCAGTATGAATGCAAATAAGTTCGGCACTTTGACGCGTCTTCGTGAATCAATCTACCTTTGACCTACTACCGAAAATGAAGTTATACTGAGCATTAATGATTTAGAAACAAAAAAAAAAAAAGCGGGACCTGACGGTATACCTGTAGTCTTCATCAAGGACCATCATCGGATCTTCGCTCCACTGTTACGTGATGTGTTTAATGAATGTATACACACGGGTCATTATCCTGACTTTTTGAAAGTCGCTCGAGTTACACCCATTCACAAGTTTGGAGATAAAACAAATGTGAACAACTACCGGCCGATCTCAATTCTTTCAATGCTTAACAAACTTCTGAAAAAATTGCTGGTCTCCAGGATGCTGGAATTTTTCAACAGTCATAATGTGCTTTATACACATCAATATGGGTTTCGAGCTGGTTTATGGTGCTCACGACTCCCGGACCGATCGCAATATGTAGTGATAAACGGTAGCAAAAGCAGTAACCAAACCATGACAGTTGGAGTTCCACAAGGAAGTAATCTAGGTCCGCTTCTCTTTTTGACCTTTATCAATGATATATAAAAACTAAAGCTGTTTGGAAAACCGCGATTGTTCGCAGATGATACCTCTTTATCATATGTGTCCTCAAATCCCGACCAAATTGTACATCATATGTCAAGTGATTTAAACACACTTCAGAAATGCTTTGCTGAAAACCTCCTGTCTCTGAATCTGAATAAAACCAAATACATGATATTTCACCAGCCCTATCAGAATGTTCCTTCACATGCAGAACTTGTTGTAAATTCAACACAAGTCGAAAGAGTAGAGTTTTTCAAATACCTGGGACTTATTTTTGATCCCAATCTAAACTGGAACGACCACATCAAGAAACTTCAACAGGATATCAGTTCAACTTGTGGCTTACTTTGGAAATTGACCAAGATCATTCCCATTAAACAACTTCTCACTTTCTACCATGCCTTCATCCACTCAGAATTAAGCTACATGGTATCTGTCTGGGGTGCCGCAGGGAAGACCAAACTGAGAAGCTTACAATCCCTGCAGAACCGTTGCTTAAAAGCTGTTTATCGAAAACCACGCCTGTTTTCCACACTTGAGCTATTCCGCCAAGCAGACCCAACAATCTTGCCAATAACGGCACTCAGAGAAATGCAAAGCCTGGTACAAATACAGAACTCTCTGACGCATCATAACCAATCGTTTCCTTCAATGCCGCACACATATTCTACCCGTAATCAATATGCACTGCTTTTAAAACGACCAAGGACTGAATGTGGTAAAAAGGCATTTGAATAGCATGCCAAAAAGCAGCACAACGATCTACCTGTTTCTATAAAAAACATCCGTAACATCGCAAAAGTTAAAGATCAACTTATGCAACACATTAGAGCTAAGCTGCATAGCTATTTAAACTAATGCTAAACGAGTAACGTCGTGCCGTGAACATAGGAACCCCCTTCAAAGAAGACATCTCCACTGGGGGTAAATTCGTTCACTAAGTCCCATCCTCTAAGACCGCCACAATTGATAACTTGAAATAATTGCTTCTGAATCACCACATGACCCCTGGAGGCTGCACGGTTACACTACCAATGAAACGCCTCGTGGACTACCGATAGGCGCAACGATATTTTTGCCCAGTTGCTTCACGATCGATTGCAGCGCCTCGATATTGGCTGTTGTTACTGTCCGTTTTTTCCCTTGTGGCCGACCTATGAAATCTACCTCTTGGATAATCGAATTAACCCTGGCCTGGAGACTGCCCGTGATTGAAACACTTTCTGGACCTTAGCTGTAATTATCGGTCGGTGTATTGGAAGTCGTCACCTTCGGGACCCTTATTTAGACACAAGATCAATACGATAAACAAGACATGTAATTATGGTGATGGGAAAAATAAACGTATAACAATGTTGAAAAAAAGGCTCAGGACATGGTTCTCAAATCACAAGTCAGAAGTCCCTGGTCTCTATTTCCAAGTTCCTGTCCCTATGTCCCACAGCCTCAATTCCTACTTTGGAATTCCCAAGTTTTGCATCTCAAGATTTAAGCCTTACGTCTTAAGCCTCAAGTTTTTAGTCGCTAATTCCAAATTTCTTTTCCCAAGTTTGATCCAAGCTTGCGGTTACAAGTCCCGAGTCCCCTGTTACATTTTTCAATACTCATTTCCCGAGCCAGGGGTTCAAGTTCCAAGTCTTAGATCGCAGGTAATAAGCCTGAACTTAGTCATAACATAGTACCCAAACCCTATTTGACATATCACAAGTACGAAGACGTCTCAAGTTTCACGTTATGGGTCCTTTTACTAAGTTTTGTATTTCAGGTTCGAGTCCCAGGAACCACCGTCCCCGTGGTTCTGTGGTAAGCGATGTCGGTCGGCTAGCTCTCCTACACGGTTGTGATATCGGGTTCGATTCCCGATCGAGTCGAGAATCTTTTCAAGCTAGAAATTTTCTCGACTCAGCACTGGGGCACGTTGTATCGTTGTACTTATCCTACACATGCAATATGTGCCAAAAACAATATCGATAACGAATTCTCTCAACTAATCTAGTTGATCGAGACCGCTATTAGCCCCAAGGCTAAGCGTGCGATATATTGTATTGTCCCAGGAACCACGTTTAAAGTCTCAAATTTAAAATCTAGAACATAGTATTTATTGTATATTATATTTTTTATTTTGGGTTTTAGGAAAAGGTTTAGCCGGGTAGAGGAAGAGGTTTAGCCGGGTAGAATGATTGATTGAAGAGTTCCCAAGTTCAACAAAAATAAACATGTTTTATTTTGTTTCCAAGATATAATTTACTCACTTTTTGGCTGTTTGAAGACTTCAAGTGGCATTTGAAAGATTGCACTCAGAAAATATTTTCATGTTGGGCTAATTTTTTACTACAGACTTAGCTCGGACTGTTTTAAGATAAAACTTTTTGTTCTCAGATCAATTGCTCTATTTTCGGGTTTAGTCATAAATAGATGGCATCTAGTTTGGTGACATTGACTCGTTTGGTAGCCGGCTCCATTTTATCCCGGCTACGTTGAACTTCCAAAGTCATGTGCGTACGAGTAATTTAACTCTCAAAATTCGTAGCTTCGGGGATTTCAATTTAACAGTTTCACTTTAAATTCCATTTTTTTCCTTATTAGTTTCAGGGGGAAATTGAAGACAATAGACAAAACTATTACAATCCGTTCGAAATTGATTACTAATGGCAATACCATCAGTGATACTGATGTGCTGAGGAAGCGTTTCGTCGAATAAATTACCGCAAGCATGTATTTTCATTCATACTCATATTGCTGCAGCAGAATAATGTCGCATTAATTCCGAGCAAGCATTAAGCGGTATATATCCTTGCGACCATGCTTACTGGGCTCTCAGTTGAAGTAAAAATATTTAGTATCGGATTCGGTATAATTCACTGCCGTCCGAGTCGTTATTTCTATCGTCAGACCGAAGAGAATAAAAATCAAGCCAACTTATGGCACGCGAAACGAGATGTTTCTTCGGTTGGCAATGCGCCAAAGAAAAAGCTTCCGTTTGCTACTATTGTCTCCTCTGGGGCAGAGAGGAATCGACATTACGACTTTGTACCCGTATGTGTTCTGATTTTAGTGCATGGAAGATAAAATGCAACATGAGGGTTCCGACTGGAAGAGATCTTTCAGTCGGGCATCAGCTGAGTGCACGACGTAGGATACAGGAATTAGCAGCAAAACAATGGCAAACAACGTGAAACAAGCACCGGAGACGTGCTAGTATGGTACCTATGTGTGGATGAATCTTCTCGGTATAAATCACGTCGGATGTATCCGCTTTAGTGTATCAACACCTCTGTTTGGTTGTTTGTTTTATAGATGGAATCACGACCTACCTTTCTAAGGATCGGTTTTAGGTTATTAACTTGAGTGACTGACTGCAGTGAAATAAATCCTCTCATTATTCTTTTTAGAGAATCAAAATTAATCATCAAACTTGGACGAATAAATTATCGAAAGCTTACGTTTGAAAGACAAATCGCCCTTAATTGCATCTACCGCAAGAACCCAATCGATAGCAGAGAAAGGGCTCGCCTGCTGTCTTACAAGTTTACTTCTCCATTACGGTCGGCCACTCTGTAGAACAGGTGTTTTACCTTCTTAAGCTTGTCCCTGCAGGCCGCACCGTAACACACACATCAGCCAGGTAAACCGTAACGAAGCTTGAAGCTTTGCATAATTTAACCTTTCCCACAGCAACCTTCAAAGCAATACTAGAACACTAATGGTAGAAGCTGCAGCAGCAACAGAAAATCCCACGCAAAAACCAAACCAATTTAGTTAGTTACGCGAGCAGAGAAGCCCGGAAATTATATTGGCATCTCCGCACAGTGGGGCGACTCCATACAAAGGCTGGCCAAGCAAAAAAAGTGTCGATAACACGAATTTGGCATCCATTTTTTGTTTGGGGCCGTCCATAAAGCACGAAACACAATTTTTAATATTTTTTGGCACTTTTTTTCCTTTTTTATAGAATTATATGATTTTTAACCACAATTAGTGCCACCGGGCGTCCTCCCCATTGAAAAAAATACGTAATTTATGGACGACCCCTCGAACAAAACAAATTTTGCTTAAATATAAATATATATTTTTTAAATAAACTAAAACAACATAATCAATACAAACTAATTACAAATTGAAAATGTCATCATCATAATCATCTGCCGCTGTGACCGCCTAAATCTTGTGTTGAATTGTTTTCAGAAAATTTGAGGTTCATTATACTTATCAGTAGGAAAAATGTCTTTCGCTGCAATTTTCATTTCTTCTAGTGATTTTCGATGTTTCATTGTTTCATGAATATGTTATCTTCCTAATCCGGTTTCTATGGCTGAAAGACACCATGAATTGACAACACAATGAATTGACAACTTACTTGACATTGAATAAGGTGGTGTTGCTGAAGTTGAAGGCTCCATAATTAAATTCAACGAATTTATGAATTTGAAAACCAAGACACTGGAATGACACAACGTTCTAAATGCATACGAAAAAATGCGGAGGGCGGCGACTGATCTTTGTTTTTTTTTTGTCATAAAGCAAAGTGTGTGCTTTACTTTTGTAAGCAAACGAGTGCGAAGCAAAAGCAATCTTAAAACGGGATATTGTTAGCCGGAGTTTGATGGTATGAATTTGATGCTAGTATTTGACACTTCAATCAGTTTAGCGAATTTCATGATCATAAATTGAAAAGGGCTGAATGTTTTCAATATTGTTTTAAATTTGCAGAAAGTGATAAAGTTTGACATGATTAATTCTTTTTTAACACTTATTTTATACTTTTCATTGATAAATTTTGTGATTTTTGCCCAAATTCATATTTTATCCTTACGGATTGAGTACGATATCATAAATTTTCATTAATGGGGTATCATGGCTATGATTAATATTAATCCTGGATGAACTTTCAACTTCAAAAATAAAAACTCAAAAAACTGCTACCGCTTTTTTCACTAAAGTGACAACTTGCGCAGTTTTGCACTACAGCGGACAGTATGCATTTAAAAGCTTACGTTTTTACCTAAATTTTGAATGTAGTCACAACCGTGGCAAACTGCGGCAACTAAACTTTTAAGCTACTTTTCTACAAAAAATCACGTTTTTTTTAATTTTTTTTAGTGTCAGGCCTACTATAACCAAATTTTACGATATCTAATGAAAAGGGTTTGTTTTGCATAATATTTACAACAACTTTTCCTTTGACGTCAAAAAAATCCCAGCTATCATTAAAGCTACAGAGCGTTTCAAAATAATGTACTTTTTTTCAAAAAAAAGACAAAAAACGTCAGTTCGCCAAGCTTTGAAAAGTCATAAAAAATTCCGATTTCATGATATTGCGCCCAAATTTTGGATTTAGGCACTTGAATGTTATAGCAATAAAGTAAAAATATTATGAAACAGCTAACGAAAAAAAATTTTTTTGGCTGATGGCCAGCGATTCCCCACTGTGCTCCGGTGTAATACCTTCATTTGAATGTTTCGACCGCGGGGCGGGCTTTGGCCATTCCTGATGGTGGGATTTTTGCGAGGGTTCTGAAAGAAAAAGCCAAACTTAATTGAAGGGTTGTGATGTATAGAGAACCCCGGAAAAAGCTGTCTGACGATGGCTTAATCGAATTGATATCTTTCCTACTGTTGCAATGATGGCAGCAGCATGAATTAAGTTTCAATGTTTCACGTTTTTCGGCCGGTGGTCAGTGTTATTCAATTCAAAACCGATATTTTTTTCTCTTCTACGTTGTGATTTTTTCTTCGGACGGACGGAAAGTATAATGATCTGTCATGATTCATACAGTACACAGACAGCCAAAGAATGTAGGAATTATAAAACAAAAATATTTAAATTGGACTTTGTACATGATACATGAGACTTGAAGAATTCTGATGAAGTTTGTTTTTGTAATAAATTGGCAACTGTACGTTGATCCTTTCTTAGTTTATTGGAAACTAGAAAAGGTTGATTTTAAATTGCATTTTATCTTCTTCTCCATCCTGTATTCACCCAGTGTGGTTTCTGGTTTTGTTATTTTCCATACGAGTGGAGCTCGCATATACGCACATGGAATGTTCATCACTGTAGCAATCTAGCCAGCAGGAATGTTAGAAGCAGATGCAGAAGTTATTTTTATTCAAGTAGAAAATGCTCGTTTTATCGGATCGTGAGCCTAGGTTATTATTGATTGTGTAGAGTTATTAAATAGTTGATAAAAACTCAAATCTGGATTGAAGTGATCGATATTCTATGGTTTGTTGAACTAACTTCCAAACTTTTCCACACAAATTGCCTAGCCTAGAAACTGTAGCAGCTCCCGCTACGAAAGCAAAAGATAAAACCAGCACACGACGATGTTCATCGCGTCCCATATTGTTCGTGAAAGCAGACGGCCTCGCATCGGCAGGATAATCACCCTCTGATGGAAGGCCGTAAACGGAACATTCAGCCTGGCTTCTCTGTCTGTCGTCGTCGCAGCACGGCTTCGCCTTCCGGTTGTAAACGTATGTCTACGGGGACGACGTGAGAAAACTACCAGCGAGGGAATTATTTGAGTGGATGTTTTTTGGCTGCGAGCTTGTTGAATCTAACTCAGTCAGGTGGAAAAGGATGGGCCGCGATATTAACGCGCCCACTGCTGCTGCTCACCTCCGGTCAACACACACACATCAGGCACAGAAGCGCCTGGTAAATATTAACTTTGTTCGAGAAGGTCTAGCCTGTGGCGTCTACGGCCGGTTGATGTTCGATTTTTCTGCTTTGTTCGAAATGGTTCTTGTCTGTACCTAACTGAAGGTCACATATCGTTTTGATGTGTGCTCTGGTGCTTCCCTTTGTGTCGTGTTGAAGATTACCAAACAGCAATAAATCCTAAACACGGTTTGGTGTGGCAAATGGAGGATTTCATATTGATGTTTAATAAAGTGTGCCTGCAGCCGATCGAACCGCTGACTTATTGATGCCCATTAGCAGCGGAAAAGTTCTGCACCAAATCACTCCATTGATGACTTTTACCGCGAACGCCTGGCATTTAGTCGTGTGCAGAATTTTTTATTTCTTTCCAGCGGTTGTTCGGTTATGATTGTAATTGTTCAGCTTTATAGTCTTCCTTGTGGGGATAACGATTCTACGTGTCTTTTTGTTCGATGATGTGCAAGTATCCGTTCGAGATAAGCCTTCGAGCGCGAAGTGAATCTGAGTGTCTCATTGCTTCGATGACGGCAGTATTTATTCTATCTTTATTACTTTTAAACCGGCTGGCTGCCAAAGCCACCGCAGGAGGGACGTGATCGAAGTTTGCAATTAGCTTGACTATTTAGCAGTCACGCTTCGTGAATAAAATCTCCATTTCCTCCCGTCCCGGGGTAATCGTCGGGTGCTGTGTGTGTGGGAGAGAGCCATCTCTCGGAAAATTGAACCGTATCTAAATGTGAAACAGTTTCCTTTCCCGCAAGCGATAATGATACTGCTGCTGCTTTGTCCGTTTGCTTTGTGTTCTCTTGTTACTAGAGATAGGGTGGTCGAGAGTGGTGGGGAGAAAGCGAAAGAGTTTAGAGAATTCCCGTCGAAGCGTTCTATCGATTTCATCGGAAAGCTAATCGAAAATGTCTTTTTTTTGCTGACATGGGGAGCAGTAGAAGTAATAAGTTTGTTTGCGTACTCTGAATACAATGTTTGTTCATCTAAAAATTGAAACAATTTGACGACTGGCGAATTTGTATATAGGACTCTTTTCCATCATGAAATCGCGATCACCTCGCCTTTTGCAAGCTAATTTTCTCTTGAATTATAAAGACTATGTGCGTGCAATTTTGATCGATTGTTTGCACCGCCGACGCATACATAAAAATGACAATTTAAAAAAAAAATATAAAAACTGAGACATTTTTTGTGAAACTGCTCTGTGGAAGTGGTCCATCTAGGGCATTACTACTATTACCTAGTACACTCATCGCACATAGTCTTGTGAGGAATTGTAATCCTGAAACCTTCTGTGATTTAGTCTTTTACTCAACAAACACTTAAACGATTCAGGTTTTTAAACCGCGTTAGTTAATAATCCGTGTGAAAAACCTCTTAAAAACCCTGAGTGTTTATCTTTAGTTTCGGTGATGGAATTTTTGTTCTTCAATGACATTTAACAGGGTTTGTAAACAGTCAACACGACCGTGTTGTAAATGTAGAACGACCGGTCGGCTCTCGCACACAGGACAAATGGTGGAACAACATTTGTGCCATCGAAGAAATGCCAACTGTCATTCGTTGGCAATGTTATTTGTTTTATTACTGTCAATTGAGTTCTACTACTTCTTCTACTGTCTATGCGGTCTACTTGGGAATCAAATATTCAAAGATTGCAGTATATCAATAAAAATGCTGTTACAACATGCATGTAGAAACACTACTTGTGCGAAGTATTTGTTTCATAGTAGACCTGTTTTGTATCATGATCGGATCAGCATTGAATAAAACTGGTCAACACAGGTATGGCCTTTAAGCTCAAGCTTAAAAAAGAAATATTATAGGTTTTTGCCATTGCTGTGAGTTTTGTTGCCCCCTAACTAACTAACTAACATTTTTTTCAGAGAATTTTAAGAGTTTTATAATAAAAATAGCGTTGAAGCGACGAACCCGGCGAGCAATTACTATGCGAACTTTTTCGTAAGTTGTTGCGTTTTGGTAATGGATTTTTTCGCTTTTGTCAACCAGCGAAGGAAAAAAATCACCTCTAGCGATTTTGAATACATAAAAAGGAAGCCTAAGATGCGATGTTATCGTCGTCAGTATGCGAATAACAAAGTATCGGTGTTGGTTCACTCTCTTTGTTTTCCTTTTTACGATATATTGCTTGTCGTTAGCGTACATCACAACATATGGTTCTCAATGTGCACAACTCGGTATATGAAGTTATTCGTCTCTGTTACACAGAGCGATCAGATCTTGTTATGTTGTTACCCATGAATAAGATTTTTTGTCGGAAAAAGAAAGAAAATGACAATGTATGCTCTCCTACTCTCGCTCAAGTCAACCGCTGCCGAAGTAGTCCCTTCCCCCACACTTTCCTTCTCACCGCACCAAACCTCTGCTGCTGCTCAGGCGACATGATGTTCTTCTGCTGCTATTCTTTGTTCCCCTAACGACCGGCATATGGAGAGACAAACGCAACGAGCGAATCGCTTCTCAGAGCAGATGTAGTCTAGTCATGTGTTTATTTTCTCCCAGAAACCTACGCACCATATCATCATTTCATTATGTGGTCGGCGTGCGACCAGACCGAACCAAGCGCCAAAAACTTTATTTCGAGTAATCGGCGATCAAAGTTTAACCACCCCGTATGTTTCCTGCAAACTGCTGCAAAGAAATTTTGTTACAATACCATTATAAACGGTTTTATCATGAAAGATAGATTATCAAATTTAACATCCACTGGTGTTAAAAACTCAATTTTTGAAAAAATGGCGCTAAGTTCGGTCTGGCACACGCCGACCATGTGTTGAGAGGATTCAAGTTTAGTCGCGGTCTGTAACACTTCATGATGTGTACATGTGGAGATTAAACGATGATTGCATCATATTCGTTTCGTTTCCATCACTGTTGTCAACTAGTATATCTAGGTTACTAGTTTACTTCTGATACTTCACTGCTTCTCTTGACCTACTTGATTAAATGATTTCATGTATAATTAATTAGAATGATCGTTTTTAGTTTCTTAGAATAAAATATTTTTCCCAAGAGTGCCCATTTTGAAATTTTCCGAAAAGTTCTAAAAAAACTAAATTCAAGTTTTGAATCTAAAATGAAATGACTGATCCGAGAGATTGATTTTTTAAACGTATTGTTTATATTCCATGTAATAGTAAAAATGTGCCATGAAATGTTACTATAATTCTCTTTCTACTCTCTCCAACGCTAAGATTACGATTACCTTGTATGAATATGCTTATGTCATTAACTATTATACAACATTAAAAAATAACTTTCTGAAAAGAATGCGGTGATCCTAAAAAGATCAAAAATAGTAGCTGAGGTCGATTTTCGGCCTCTGGATGTCATGCCGGTTCTGAAAATGCTCAAATTAGATAGCATTCGGCCATTTTAGGCTGTTTTCCCGAAACCGGCTGTCTCCATCTGGGATTTCAAAAGTGCGTCTGAAGTTGATTCTCTGTCTTTGTGTACAATCCCGATTACGTAAATAATAATACTGGGTGGTATTTGGTAATTTAATGTTGTTCTCCAGGGACCGAAAGCTTCATTCATGACTTTCAAAATTGCGCCTGGAGTCGATTTCAGGTCTTTGGGCATCACCTCGATTCCGGAAGTTTTTATATAAGGTGGTGTTTGGTCGTTTTGATTGTTTTACAGAAATCGGAAGTCATCATTTTGAACTTCGAAATGGCGTCTGTCTATCGACCTCTGCATATCATCCCGGTTCCGAAAATACCCTTGCTGAATGGTATTTGGCCTTACTTTCAGTTGTGCCTGGTCAAAGTTAAAAACAAGGTTCACAATAGTTTGTATCACATAAACACAACTTTTGCATTTCGTTGGAAAGATTCCAACTTATTTTTCAATCAATTGCATTGCATTGCAAGTACGAAGAAAATCTGTTGTAAACTGACTGAGTTATAAGCATTCGACCATTGGCAATTTTTACGACGCTTTCGATGTTTCTGGTATTTTAAGTAGCACCCCTACACCAGAATGTACCTGTCAGACGTAATCCTACGTAAAAAAAACGAGCAAAAAATTTTTGGATTGAAAATAACTATAGCAACTTTGAGAATGATCGGAGAAAAAAGATATTTTTGCATGGAATCGTTCTGTATAAAAATCAAAATGGGTCATTCCATACGAAGTGTACATGCTACTTGGACACGACCATCACTGATTTTGTTCAAAGTTGGGGGAATTGTTCATCTACTGTCTCTTTGGAAAAATCCCAATTTTGTAGTCGATTGGACCCCTCTCTTTATTGCAAAGTCACGCAATTTTTGCCAAAAATTTTTTATTTCTTTTTCTTACAATTCATAGATGTAAGATGGCCGAAAAACACTGATAGATGATTTTTGAAGAAAATAAACCAAGGAATCCAGAAAAAATATAAGTTTTGACCGGAAGTGTTGCCAGATAAATTACTTTTGTATTTGAAAATTAAATTTACATTTTGTGGCAAATGCAGCCTATTTTATTTTAAATTTGATAATTTCATCCTGTTCCTTGGAAAATTTCATATAAGAAACAACTATCATCCCTAGGTAATATGAGCCAATCTCGAAATATAACATTTTTACGAAAAAAGTAGTAAACTCCGTAATTATTTTATTTTATAATTTATAGACGTAAGACACCCGAAAAATAGTGATAGGTGATGTTAAGGATCAATTCAACCCTTAATAAAATATGTTTCAACACAATCAACCTAAATCACATTACTTTGAACCCGACGGCACTCAGGCCCGACGGTACACCCATGCACTCACTCTGATCACAGAAGATAAATCAGTCTAATAAAGAAATTATAATCGAACACATCGTTTTGATAATTGCTCTCCCGCCGGTCATACCGAAACCCTTTGTCGTTCGGTACGCGTACGTAATCGAGCGGAATTTTGTGCAGTGCAAATTTTCTCTCGGTAGTGCAGCGTAACGAAAGAATCGCAAATCTTCGTAAAATAAACCACGCGAGTTAACACTATCCCGGATAACAAAATCCTAAACATTTTGGTGCCGAAACCCGGGATTAGTGCGTTGCAGAAAATAATCCGCGTGTGATATCAGTCGCCATTGCTTGTCGCTTGTCGTGTGGCTCCAGTTGGCCACTTTCTATAAGAACAATAGTGCGTCCAGCGCGTGACCAGTTTTTATTATATTTCGACGCCATTGTCGTTTGTCGTATTGTGGGTCAGCTAACCTACAACAATCAGCATCCCGTCCAGCACGTGTGATCGCAGCCCGTCGTCATCAATATTTGCCCGTGGATGCTCCAGCAGCAGCCGTAACAGTAGAATTTCGTCGCAAATCCGTGCAGCAGCCGGTGTAAACCAACAGCAGGAAATTTAGTGTACATACCCTTCTCAGCGAAAGCAGTTGTACAGCTATCGGACAAGGTCGGTAAGGTTAGAGTGACTACCGCGAGTGCAGGTAAATTCTTTCGTTTGCTAATTGGTGGTGGTAAACCTGGAAAATGCCCCCAAAGTTACCTGCAAAAAAAGTGGGTAGGCCTACCGGCGCGGCGTCTAATTTAAGACGTTTGCATCGACGTCGGGCGAATATTTTGGGCTCGGCGAAGATGGTAAAGGAATTCGATGACACCTATGAGCCCGCTCACAAGGACCAACTAGCCATACAAATTGAACACCTTGATGAGTTGTGGCATGAGTTTTTGTCGGTGCAGGAGGAAATTGAGTTTCTGGAAGACGATGATGAAATTTTCGCGGATGAAAGGCGCGAATTTCAATCGATGTACCTCGAATTAAAGTCATCGCTGCAAGGCAAGCTTCCTCTCCCTCCGCCTCCACTGGTTGCCCCACCACCGCGCGCATCATCATCTGTTTGCGCCTTGCCTGGACAACCTGTCACTCATGTTAGACTTCCAGAAATCAAAACTCCGACCTTTGGAGGTAAGCTAGACGATTGGGTAGCTTTTCGTGATTTATATGTTTCATTGATTCACTCTAATCAACAATTGACTGCTGTTCAAAGATGCATTATTTGCGAGCTTCATTATCAGACGAAACCGCTCGCCTGATTTCGGCTCTTGAAATTTCTGCAATTGACTATCAAGTTGCTTGGAATCTTTTGAAGGATCGATTTGAGAATCCCAACTTGCTCATCAAACGACATATGTCAGCCTTACTGTCGATCACTCCGTTGAAAAGGGAATCTGCCGTGGGGCTTTCTGAGCTAGCTGATAGTTTCGATCGCCATGTTCAGTTATTGGGCAAACTCGAATCCGCAGAAGATCACTGGAATTCTTTCCTTGTCGAAAAATTGAGCAGCTGTCTGGATCATAGTTCTCTTCGGGAATGGCAAACTACGGTTAAGGATGGCGAGCGACCCACATACAAAGAGCTTCTGGACTTCGTCCATAAACGATCGCGAATAATCCAAACCGTCGCTCTGTCCCACACTAACAGCACCCAACCTGAATCGAAATCGTCTCGGTCACGCCCTATAACTGCCCATGTTGTCTCGGAGAACGTTAGGAAGTGTCTCCACTGTAAACAGGCGCATCTCTTGTTTCAGTGTAATGCATTCCAGAATCTTGTACCGCAACAGCGGTTTGAAATAGTAAAAAGACATGGGCTCTGTATAAACTGCTTGAAGGGTACGTACATGGCGAAGGATTGCTCCAGAGGATCGTGCAAGAGTTGCTCCAAAAAACATCATTCGTTGCTGCACCTACCACCGCGTTCATCAACGGCTGGTGCAACTGCAGCTGGAGCCAGCCAGTCTACACCCCACGTTTTCGACCAATCCGCTGAAACAATCGGTCCGTGTGATGCGACCGCTGTCGCACGTTCGTCGTCGGTTCAGTCCGGTGCCTCACCACTCGCGCAATCGTTTCCGGTTGGTATCGCCCCCTCTACTTCGTCGGATGGGCTCCGTAGCCCTTCACCTCCTCCTACCTCCTGTCAAAATGTTGACTCACCCAAAAGTGTTTGGCACAGAACTGTCATCCTATCAACGGCAGTTATTAAGGTGAGAGATGCGGATAACAAAGAACATTTTGCTAGAGCCCTGCTTGATAGTGGCTCCCAGCCCAGTTTCGTCTCCGAATCTCTCTGTCAGAAGCTTCGATTGCAACGTGTCAAGCTCAACACACCGGTTAGTGGAATTGGCCAAGCCACCGTGAACGTCCGCTACGGAGTTACCATTTCGTTTGCCTCACGCTACGGAGAAAATCGCTTCAGTTTGGAGTGCCTGGTACTGCCGAAGCTGACCGTGTCGCTTCCCAGTCACCATATTGACGTTACTAAATGGAAGATCCCTCGCCATCTACCACTCGCTGATCCCCAGTTCAATATCAGCCAGAAGATCGACATCATTATTGGCGCTGAACTGTTTCATTCGCTCCTGGAGAATCAGCAAATCTCGCTGGCCACTGGGTACCCGCTTTTGCAGAAGACCGTCCTGGGATACATCGTCTGCGGGAAGGTGGAAAATACAAGTGCCAATTCTCTAGCAATCCAGACAAGTCACGTATGCACTGATAATAGTCTCGACAAACAACTCGAACGCTTCTGGGAAGTTGAAAACTTCGATATCGGGAAGGCCTACACTCCCGATGAACAACGCTGCGAAGACCATTTCCAGGAAACCGTTAGTCGCGCCGATGACGGTAGATATGTCGTCCGCCTACCGGTTCGTAAGGAACTATTGCCAATGCTCGGTGATTCTTACACGACCGCACTACGTCGGCTCCAATCCATGGAGAAAAAGTTCGCTGTCGATGACGATCTTCGTGACGCTTATCATGCGTTCATGAACGATTACGAAAGCCTAGGTCACATGGAGGAGGTGATTCCGTCCGCGTCGCGTAGCCCACAATTTTTTCTACCCCACCATGCCATCCATCGTCTAGAAAGCACAACAACCAGGACACGCGTGGTTTTCGATGGATCCTGCCGAAGTTTCAACGGGTTGTCGCTCAATGAAGTTTTGTATTCCGGTCCGACGATTCAACCAGCACTGTATTCGACCGTTATCAACTTCCGCATGCCTCGCTACACCGTCACAGCCGACGCCGAAAAGATGTTCCGGCAAACCTGGGTGCATCCAGACGACCGGCAATATCAGCAAATCCTGTGGAGGAAGGATCCATCTGAACCAGTTCGAATTTTCCAACTAAAAACCGTTACATATGGACTCGCAAGTTCACCCTTCCACGCTGCTCGTGTACTTCACCAACTGGCCAACGACGAAGGAGAGAACTTTCCACTTGCGGTCCCCGTAGTACAAAAGGGAATGTACGTTGACGACGTACTCACCGGCCACGACGACCGAGAAACGCTTGCGGAAACTTGTCATCAATTAAAGGAAATGCTCCAACAAGCCGGTTTGACGCTCAGGAAGTGGGCGACTAACGACACCGCCGTGCTCTCAAAGATTCCTCATCAACTGTGGGAAACTTCGTCGGAGCTGGAAATCGATCGATCGCATTCCGTGAAGACCTTAGGACTCATTTGGTTTCCTCAGTTGGACACCTTTAGGTTTAAGGTACCGGATCTGCCACCGCTAATCGATGTAACAAAGCGGGTTGTAGTATCCGAGATGTCCCAACTGTTCGATCCACTGGGCCTTTTGGGACCTGTAGTTGTAAAGGCCAAGATGTTTGTCCAAACATTGTGGGCAAAAAATTTGAAGTGGGATGAAGAACTGTCCGAACAGTACACCGCCTGGTGGATTGATTATCGCTCGGAGCTCAACCAACTACAAAATCTTTCCGTGCCACGCAGAGTTGTGCACAATCGGCAGTACAGTTTACACTGCTTTTGTGATGCTTCAAAGACAGCATACGGTTGCTGCATTTATACTGTTTCTCGTGACGAGTTCGGACAGCTTCACAGTCATCTACTAACTGCCAAGTCCCGAGTCGCTCCCCTACGTGGACAATCCATTCCTCGACTTGAACTTTGCGCTGCACTGCTCGGTAGCCAGCTTGCCGACAACATCCAGCGAACTACTAATTTCACCGAACCGCCAACATTCTGGACGGACGAGACGATCGTGCTGCACTGGATCAAGTCGCAGTCTAATGTTTGGAAGGTGTTTGTCTCGAATCGCATCGCAGAGATTCAGCGCCTTACAAAGGGCCGTACATGGAGGCACGTGCCAACGGAGCAGAATCCTGCGGACCTTATCTCCAGGGGAATGATGGCAAGCCAGATCTTGAATGATGAATTGTGGTGGCATGGACCGTGTTTCCTGAAGGACCCCGTCGATAGTTGGCAAGAGTGCACAGTTTCGACGCCAAACGCTCAGGACTTGCAGCAAGAAACCTGTCCAGTCATCGCATTCCTCAGCAACACCGTTGATTTATCATTATTCGACCGCTTCTCGGACCTCGCCAAGCTAGTCCGCTTCGTGGCTCTAATGTATCGTCGTATCAACAATGCCAGACTCCCTCGAGGCAAACGTATGAGCGGTTCACTGACTCCATAAGAATGTGAACATGCGCTCAAGATCCTCGCCCGTCAAGTCCAGTCTTTATCGTTTCCGGCCGAAGTGCGCTACTATCGGAATGCACTAGGCACGAACACCGGTGCATCCATTATCGCGTCGAAATTGCCACTCAAGGACATGAAGCTGTTTATGGACCAGTTTGGGTTGCTCAGGTTGAGTGGAAGACTAGCCAACATGAGAGTACCCTTCGACAATCGCTTTCCGATACTGCTTCCAGCCGAGCATCGTCTTACCTGGCTCATTGCCCGGTCCTGTCACATTCGAACGCTGCATGGCGGGCCTACTCTAACACTTGCTACGATTCGCCAGCGATTTTGGCCGCTCCGGGGTAAAACGATCGCCCGCAAGATAGTACGTGAATGCGTCACTTGTTTCCGGTGTCAACCACAGCTGGCTCAACAAATCATGGCACCATATCCATCTGTCCGCTTATCACCAGCTAGACCCTTCATACACTCTGGTATGGACTATTGTGGGCCGTTTCTCGTTCGTCCGTTAAGTGGACGAGGCGCGTCGGTAAAGGTTTAAGTCGCGTTATTCGTATGTCCCGTGGTGAAGGCCGTCCATATCGAAGTCGTTGCAGATTTGTCGTCCGTCGCCTGTATTAACGCCGTCAAACGATTCGTTGCCCGTCGCGGTCGCGTGCTCGAACTACATTGCGACAATGCGACTGCCTTCGTCGGGGCAGACCGAGAACTTCGGGAGACACGCACGGAGTTCCTCCGCCAATTTCGTTCCAAGGACTGGGACAACTACTGCGTAGGAAGTGGAATAAAATTCTGTTTTATTCCGGCCCGCTCGCCGCATTTCGGCGGCATCTGGGAAGCCGGAATCAAGTCGTTCAAGCACCACTTCTCATGGGCCAACGCTCCTTCACCGTGGACCAGCTCCAAACCGTCGTAGCCCAAATCGAGTCGGTGTTAAACTCCCGTCCCCTTTCTCCGCTTTCAGATTCTCCCAACGACTGCGCTGCGTTAACTCCGGGCCACTTCCTCGTTGGCGAGCCTCTCACTGCTCTACCGGAACCGGACCTGGTAAACGTCACCACAAAACACTTGTCCCGCTACCAAGAGATGCAGCGGTCGGTTCAGGACCTCTGGCGCCGTTGGCAACTAGACTACGTCAGCCAGCTCCAACAACGGACAAAATGGAAACGAACACACTCCATTGTTCGCACTGGTCAATTAGTACTGGTGAAACAGTCGACACCGCCTCTTCAGTGGCCATTGGGGCGAATTATCGAAACCATAACTGGCAAGGATGGACGAGTCAGGGTGGTCGTGGTCAAGACTGCTCAGGGCCAGTACAAGCGTGGGATCACGGAGATCGCCATATTACCAATAAACCACGATGAAGACTCACAGGACGACAAGTCAGGACTTCGTACGAGTCTGACTCTGGCTCCTACCGATGAAGAACGTGTGGAAGATGCTTGAAACGGACTGTTTCAACGGCGGCCGGCATGTTAAGGATCAATTCAACCCTTAATAAAATATGTTTCAACACAATCAACCTAAATCACATTACTTTGAACCCGACGGCACTCAGGCCCGACGGTACACCCATGCACTCACTCTAATCACAGAAGATAAATCAGTCTAATAAAGAAATTATAATCGAACACATCGTTTTGATAATTGCTCTCCCGCCGGTCATACCGAAACCCTTTGTCGTTCGGTACGCGTACGTAATCGAGCGGAATTTTGTGCATTGCAAATTTTCTCTCGGTAGTGCAGCGTAACGAAAGAATCGCAAATCTTCGTAAAATAAACCACGCGAGTTAACACTATCCCGGATAACAAAATCCTAAACAGGTGAATTTTGCAGAAAATAAACCAAAGAATCCAGAAAAAACGTTATTTTTGCCCGGAAGTGTTGCCAGATAGAATATTTTTGTATTTTAAAATTAAATTTGCATTTTTCGGCCGATGCAGCTAATTTTATTTTGAATTTGATGGTTTCATCGTGTTTTTCAGAAAATTTTACGTAAGAAGCACTTACCACTCCGTGGTAATATGAGCCAATCTTGAGATATAACATTTTTACGAAAAATTAATTACGAAATTCAGAACTATTTTCGTAAAAATGCAATATCTCGATCTTGGCTCATATTATCACGAGGTGATAAGTGTTTCTTACGAAACATTTCCCAATAAATACGATGAAACCAACAAATTTGAAATAAAGTTAGCTGCATTTGCCGAAAAATGAAAATTTAGTTTTAAAATACAAAAATAATCTATCTGGCAACATACCGGTCAAAAATAATATTTTTTCTGGATTCCTTGGTTTATTTTCTTCAAAATTCATTTATCAGTATTTTCCGGGTGTCTTACGTCTATAAATTGTAAAAAAAATAATTACGAAGTTCCCAACTGTTTTCATAAAAATGTTATATCTCGTTATTGGCTCATACAGGTCGGACTCGATTATATACAGTCTCCGAAATATTTTCACTATATATAATCGGATCCTATATATAATCGAATCAGAAAAAAAATTTTTTTTTGTTTATTTTGCATAAATATTTTGTTGTTTTTGAATAAATAAGTTGGATTTTTTTGACTAACCCCCTCAAAGTCGCAAAAAACCTTTCTTACAAAAATATATGTATATATAATCGAATCAGAAAATTTTTTTTTTGTTTATTTTGCATACATCTTTTGTTGTTTTTAAATAAATAAGTAGAACTTTGACTAACCCCCTTAAAGTCGCATAAAACCTTTCTTACAAAAATAAATGTATGTATAGATTTCGTAGTTATTCTTTATGTTATTGCAGTCAGCCATGGCAAGAGCACTACACCGTGCTGCACGGGTGCAACTTTTGCTTAGAAACACTACACGGCGTGTATTGGAACTTGCACTGCGTGATGTGTAAGCAAATTCACCGGTGCGCGTGTGCAATGCTAATACCCTACCCCGTGCATGAAGCTTCGGCCTACACACAAGCTGAGGGATTTAGCTTCGTATAATCACCGGAGCCGCGGGATTTAACTTCGTTGGAATACTCGACAATCTGCTCTTACGTAAGGAATTACATCAACGTGCAAGCCTGATGCCTGATATGCCGAAGCTAAATGCACGGGGTAGGGGATTAGCCTTGCACACGCGCACCGGTGAATTTGCTTTTACACTTTGTGCGGTCGTTCTTACACATCACGCAGTGCAATTTGCAATACACGCCGTGTAGTGTTTTAAAAATTTTCTCCGTGGCAGTGCGTGTTTTGGACATGGCTGATTGTAGTCAAACCTAAAGAAAAATTTTGATCAGTGTGTATTGTGTTTGTTTACTCTTTTAGTTTTGTTATTGTTGTGCTGCGTTTTCAAGCAATTCAGAACATAACAGAAAATTATCATAACAGTATTTTATCGAAACAGTACTTGAAACTATACATTTTCGTCATTTTATTTCAATCCCCTCTTCATCCAATATTAATCATAGACTTGACTTGCGTATTGGGTAGTTAGTAGACTAGCTAAAACATTGCCTTTAATTTATTTAAATTTTTGCTCACCAGTATTGATTTCAACTTCATAAAAATAAGTATTTGAAAAGAGTCAATCTCTATCACCTCAACCTTAACATTGAAATAGTAATATTAGGGTCCATTCATCTTCAACGTGACATAAATATTGGATTTCCGGAAAACCCTCACCATTTTGTCTAGCATGTTTCCAATACTCAGCACACCAGGCAAAAAAAATTTCCTCAGCCCTGCTTGCGTTATGTAACCTTTAAACGGACTTTTATGAATCAATAAGAAAGCGCTTATATATAACGTAACGCAAGAATAATTATTGTTGATCTCCTTGCCCCCTTTGCCATGATTTTTGTTTAAATTTTCTGTATGGGTTGCAACACTTTGCCAACTCAAAACTCTTTCCCGTTTCCTGAGCGTTACATAATTTGTAAACGTTCCCTCGCGATATTTCTGTTTTAGATCAGCTTGACTTTACTTGAAACATTATGGCTCAAAAATCAACGTTTTGGGTCAAAAAATGTTGCGTTACGTCATATTTGACTGAGGGAACGTCCATTAATTACGTGTCGTCTAGTCTAGTCTAGTCTACACTAACACAGCCAGTACTTGAAAGGATCCTGGAAAATGGTATCCACCATTTAAAAAAATGATTTCCTTACATTTTTCTTGTACGTCCATTAATTACGTATCGTAAATAAAAACTATTTTCGACCCACTCTTTCTTCTAGGTAACGCTCTTTGTATAGATCTTCAAAATTTTTAGTATTGATTGCGACGTTTTGTCAGATCTTTTCCTCTCCCTAAGCGTTACGTATTTTTGGACGATCCCTATACGACATTGCTGCTTTAGATAAGTTATATTTGAAATTGAAAAAAAAATTTATGATTCGATTATATACAATTTTATATATAATCGAATCATATATAATCGAGTCAATTTATAATCGAGTCTGTATATAATGGAGTCCGACCTGTATTACCTCGGGATGATAATTGTTTCTTATGTGAAATTTTCCAAGGAACACGGTGTCTGTATAACGGCGTTTCACTCGAAGTAGAATCAACGGATTTGAATGATACTTTTTGTGTTTGTTTTGTCTTCATCTTCGACGAGTTAATAGGCCATAAAAATAACAATAATCAACTGATAAGGTTAGAAAAAAATTGAAATATATTTTCGGTTTTTCCCGCCTTTTACTCCAAGAACAACGCCATTAGATTATTATGATTGTAGGCTATGACCGGTAGACAAGTTGTTGTAGCGTCGTTATTGAGGCGTCGTAGTTGAGTGAACAAGCACCTGTTATTGATTCACGTATTAGGTGATATTCGTTTTCGCTGCCTACTACACCTTTTCTATGCAAAAGCGCTATAGCGTGGTAGCAGCAAACTCGAGATGCATGTGAATACTCTCAACGTGGCTTTGATTTTATTCAAGGGCATATACTTGATAATGTAAATTAAATTTCTGGCTGGTTGCATATAATCGTTTTATTTAACTAATAAATGAAAAGAAAGAACAAGAATAACACTACATGTGCGATGATTTAGTTTACCATTGCTCGGATCTAATCAATCTGTTCAATTTTCTCTAAAATGCAAACTGACTTAGATCATTGACATTTGCTCATGCTGCAATGATTCTGTTAGCTGGTAAAGGGAACGTGTAGTTTTTGCTGCTCAAAAAACATTGATTTCTGTTCATGTTTCGTTAAATAGGCACTACCGTGCTGGATCGAAATCCGTACACTTGAGCACATGATAATCTTCAACGGTCAATATAAAATCAAGAAATTACATATTGCTTTGAACTGACATGTTAACTCATAGGTCTACTTATATTTTATCACTATTTTCAAGCGAAATGATTTAAACTACTCTGAAACTCGAAAAAATCATGTTTGAATAGAACATGTTTTGAATCGAAATCCGTACGCAGTTTTTCGTCTGAATCGAAATCCGTACACTTTTGAATCGAAATCCGCACGCTCGCGATATAGACTGGATTAAAGACCGTACAGCAGTGAATCAAAATCCGTACAGATATAGAGTACGTAAATGAATTTCATTTTTCAATTTATCTTTAAATTTACGAATAAATATATTATATTTATTTATTATTTGTTTATTTGAGCATGTAGAGTAAGAATTACTTCTTATAAAATTCTACACTAAGCAAAAAAAAAAAATTGTGGCGGTCAATTGGTTCCTAAAGTTTTACACGATTTTCTAATTTTTATATCAGCTGAAATAGTGCAGCTTTCTGTGCAAAACATGTTTTTAAAAAAATGTTTATCGTTGTCCTTCAAATTTTGAATGAAGAATAAAAAACTGCTCGAAATGCCCTAAATTTCGAGCAATTTTTTATTTTTCGTCTAAAAATCGAAGGAAAACGATAAACTTTTTTTGAAAATCAAGTTTTGCTCAGAAAATGCGGCTTTCTTTTAATGATATTTAAGAACTGGAATAGCTTTAGGTCCCAATTGAATGATTCGACATAAAAAACATAAATTTTTTCTCAACTACCTGCTGCAAGACGCCTTCTTCCAGGCCCAGATTTAAGAAGGGGGCAAATGCCCCGGGCCCCCCGATTGCTATACCCCACTTCATGATCCAAATCTTCCTCTCCAGCAGTGAAGGTTGGTGGAACTCCTTTTGATTGAGATTCGTAGCCATAAGTTACGGCTCTTTTATCGTAGTCACTAGAACGCCGGAACCTCTCGAAGCTTCCCGGTACGACTTTCCCTCGCGCACTTCTGTCACAGCTCTTTCGGGATTGTTTGCCGTATATTTATGCTTGTTTTCTTCCATAAAATGCTGAAAACAAGGATGAAAGTTCAACAAAATATGCATGATACACACGCTGTACGGATTTAGATTCAAGCGATTAACAAGGATCAAAATCCGTACGGCACAGTTTTTGATGAATAAATACAATTTGCACTATTTACCAGACAATACACAGCTCGAAAATGACAAAGACTTACCTTTTCAATCGATTTCAAAAAGATTCACAGAGTAAAACACTTATATCCCACTTGAAAACCGTTTTTATCTGAAGAACGTTTCCTTAGTGAAATCTCTAACGATGCGACGAAATGACAACTGAAACCGATACACGATTGATTTTTTATTTTTAATATTTTTATTTCATGGCCTACTGGCGCATAGTTCAATTTAACAGAAAGCCAATAGTTCAACGGACATGTACATGTAACTTTTATATGAGTTTTCATTTTTGTAATGCTTAAAACTGAAGAAAAACATCAAGGTGTACGGATTTCGATACTGTACGGGTTTCGATCCAGCACGGTACTGCATTCCTACAAATCTCTGGACTTACAATTAATTGTTGAATGTTGAATTGAAAACTTTAATGTTGCGAAGTGTCAATTGCACTGTGCTTAGGCAGTAGATCTGCCTCAAAAAGCAGATGAAATATTTATGTCATTGAAGCGAAAATTTCGAAGCTCCGTGTACCTACCAATTTACCATTTAATTTCAAACATCTGTATGTACCTTCGCGCTCCGCAGTTGGGTGATATTCGATAATGCCCAAAGCCCTGATAACTGGTGGCATTAAACCTAAAACATGCATATTCTCGCATAAACAGCTTTATGTCACATGGTCACGTGAAAAACAATTGGTATCATGTATGTTTGATAAAAGATACCCGAAGAATGGTTGGCCATTAGGTTTTGCGAGAATTTTTGTTCAGGACAAAACCATTTTGTCACTATGCCATGGCAATAACGAAAATCAACTGAAAAAGTTATAAAACGTTAAAAACCCACCCTTGATATTTCCCGCCCTTCTGAGATTCTGGGAGGTTTTCTGTGAGTTTTAGTGAGTAACGATTTTTTGTTGCCTTTGATCGGAAAAATTCGAAACAAGTTTTCATCACCGGGGCGTACTTAAACGATAGCCTTCATTTTTTTTAAATATTGTATGGAACAGTTCTATGCGATTTTCGTATTGGTTTCTGTTGATGCCACTTAAATTCAATGTCGGTTTCTGTTAATTTGTGCTGTGACTGTTTTTCAAAAAAGAAGACACTGTCGGTACGTAATAAACATAATAGATTAAAAATAATAATGTGTTTTTGCAAGAATTCTGAGGAGTATTCATACTGGTTTCAGTTGGTTTCGATTAATTTTCTTCCACATGTAGTGAGAATGCTTCCTAACGAAGATGCCGCTAAGGGTTTTTTATAAAAGGAATGTTCCCTAATCTACATGATCAAACTGATTCTTGCATATCTTCCAGTTGACTTTGACAAATTTCTGCTGAGATCGAAGTATTTTTTGTGCAGATGAAGTTGTTGTAAGTGGAATGCTCAAATACTTAACATGCCGCTAAATTAAAATTAAATTCGTTGTTTTTGTTCCAGTTTTGCGAGTTAAGACACGAGTAGTAGCAGGTCAATAAAAGTGTCAGGCTCCGCAACACTGAAGATAGAATATTAAAAAGTCAGGAAATATACGAGTCTCGAAGGGAAGTTGATCGGTGAAGAACAAGACGAGCTCGAAATGCACGACGTTCGACACCCCATATATCTCAAAATCGTCAGTTACACTCAGTCAGTCTTGAACAAAAGAAAAATAAAGTATAGTAACTTAAACACTCAATTGAGAGAAAAATGCTAATCAAATATTTTCAAATACTACTTTATAAATTCAAAGTCAAATTTACCACCGAACAGATGCATTGCTGCCACTACCCGATGGCAAATGTCCTTGAAGCGACAATTCTGACAGGAAACTACAAAGGAGAAGTCGTAATAATCCCGCGTATCTCGATTACTCCAACCGATTTGCCGTTTGATTTTAAACGTCAGCAATTTCCCGTGCGTCGCGCATTCGCAATGACTATTGATAAAACCCAAGGACAGTCACTGAAAATTTGTGGCATAAACTCCGAGTTTTCATGCTTCTCACATGGACTGCTCTATGTCGCATATTCACGTGACCCTGGCCCCGACATTGTGGAATATATAGAATTTAGTGGCTAGGACCGCCTTGACCACTTTCACATGTTTCGTATATTCCGAATTTTAAGCTTGAATTATTTAGAATTCTGAAGTTTTGTTTATAAAATCTGTTCCAGTGAGATTGGCCAGGCAGAAGGGTATTACTATAATTGCACTAAGCCAAGCTTTTGAATAATTGAAAAAATAATGTAATAATTTCCTTCAGAATATTTAAAAGAATGACTGTTTATTTGCAGAAATGTATGGAAATGATTTGATTATGGTTGAAAGGTGCTACATAAGGTTCAATGAAATAAAAACGTAGAATTTTACGAGCGCAGGAATGAAAAAAAAACTAAAAACAAATCAGAGCCGAAACATATCGTAGGTATGTTTTTTGGCAGCAGTTAGATATTTCAGTTTTTGCAATACAACAGTCAATGAAACTCAAGGCGGCGGTACGAAGTTTGCCGGGTCAGCTAGTTTAAAATAAAAATGGATGAATTTGCCGAAAAATGTAAATTTAGTTTTCAAATACAGAAATACACACTTCCGGTCAAAACTTATATTTTTTCTGGATTCCTTGGTTTATTTTCTACGAAAATCATCCATCAGTTTTTTTGGACATCTTACGTCTATGAATTGTAAGAGAAAGAAAAAAGAGATTTTGAACAAAAAATGCGTGACTTTGCAATAAACAGGGGGGTCCCAATGAGCGGGGGGTATTCCAGTCGACACTAAACTTGGGATTTTTCTCAAGTGACAGTAGATGAATAGTTCTTCCAACCTTGAGCAAAATCTGTGATGGTCGTATCCAAGTTTGTGCTTTTTCGTGGTCACTTAGTATGGAATTTGATTTGATTTGATTTGATCTATTTAATTCATCCAAACTTTTGTGGTCTCAATAAATATAGGGAAGGGAAAAAGCCCATATGAATTTAAACAACATGTTCATTTTCAAACGAGCCTGAAAAACCCATAATCTTCTCAAACATAAATTACAAATTATTCATACTTATAACACAATTAGTTCAACTATAAATAAAAGAAAAAATAAACAAGTCACAGTTGGACACACTCAAAATTAAACATTACAGGATGCCTGTTAACTTCTTCAGCCATAGACCTAATGGGCTCATTCATGCCATAGTTGGTTCGTTGGAAATTCAGACGAATCAGGTTGGAATGACCCATATTTGTATGTTTGTTATGGTTCCACCATAACTCTGGAATGCCTGTTCCGATTTCTACACTACTTGGAATACGCGTTTCTTATAGAAACGATATCGAAGGCCACGAATTGATGTCCAGAGATCTCATATCATATTCGACGCCATGTTTTAAATCTTACTGGAAAATCGGTGTCGAACGTTATTTTGAGATGTTGATATCCGGTTTCTGAAAATCTGCGAAAAAGGATATTTTTGGTATCAAGATTATTTATAGAGATCCAATAATGATGTTTGAAACCACTTGAAATCCACGATTGCGACTTTTGGTTTCAAAGAGATGCCAAAATGCTTCCCAATGGTGTTTACGGGACCGACATGACACTGAGACGCCGAAAATTGATGTCTCATATCGTGTTGAAATCTAATTGCCATCTTCCTTTGAGTAAATGCGCGAAAATGCATCATATATCACTAATTCAAAAGCTGCAAGTGTCTTCTGCAAAGTCTTTCTAATCATTCTAGGCGTTATAGAAGTTGCTATTTTTTCACCATAAATTGACAAACGAATTTCATTTTTCTCAGTTTTGCATATCAAAATCCCTCTTTGTTCGGCATAGTCGGCAAAGTTCAATATAACTTTTCACAGTGATTTTTTACAGTTTTTCAATATTCTGTTTGCTATAACCAAACATACAATTTCACTTTCTTTCATTTTTCTTTAAGTATTGAAGATTTTTATAAAAATAATGCACTAAATCGCTAACAGGTATCTACAACAACTGCAAATGTCCGCAAACAAAACCATTTCTATGATAAAATATTAACCAAACAGCATTCAATCCAGATATACTGCCGTTCCAAGCAAAATTGTCCCAGTATGCATAAGGTTTGTGTAGAACATGGGACAACCATGTTTGAGAGGGCAGTGTAGGTATTTCTCTCGTTTTGAAGATATCTCATTTTGCCGATATTTGTCTTCGGCAAAGTTGTTTTTTTATGAAATGGGCCACAACTTTGCCGAACAAAGTGAATTTACATGTGCAAAAATGGGAAAAATTGGATTCGTCTCTCACTTTTAGGTGGATAAATTTGCTGAAGACGCTACTGCTTTAAAATACTTTTTTACTGGGTCAAAATAATTTCGATCTCGTTTTTGCTGTTTTGCAAACAGTTTGTGATGTCTAGAGTCCGAGTATCGATGGCCGACGTCACTTTTAAATCCAATATGGCAACTTTCGGAACCGAAAATTGGTGAGTGCCTTTTCCAATTATTCAGTTTCTGTAAAGCGGTGTAAAACTAAGAAATGTTTCAAAATTTCCCAACATTAATATTTCTAGAACCGGGACCAGGCTCCTTAAATCGGCCACCTACAGTTCCTGAAAGGCTGTGAAAAGTTAAAAAAATATTCTACCATCAAAACCAATTTTAGTATTGGTTTGAGCTCCACATTTAAACCAAAAATTAATGTCTGGCGCCATTTTTTACACCAAGATGGCAACTTTCCGCTTTGGGGGTCATGAAAACGCTCAAATATCTGGTTTAACTTGAACAGGGTGACACTAGGAGGCAGGAAAATTATGTATGCAGACAAACTTCATGCACTATTTTTACCGATTAATCTTTTCAAAAGTATATTGGAATGTATGTTTAACCATCTCCGAAGTGATGATGCTGGGAATTATGTTAAATTTTAGCTCAGCAAACCGAGAGAGTTGAACTTAATCTTCACTAGCCTCATGTCGCTATCGTTTAAAGTGCATTGCAGTGGTGCCAGATGAACAATACGCCTTTCATAACAAATGACAGAAATTTACCAAATTGTCCTGTGTTCTTACAAATTGACAAGCACGCGCCAACACTTCCGCTAAGCATAATCCAAGTGGTTAAACAAGTAGAAAAAATGTGTCCCAAAATTCAAAGCAAACAAAAAGAGAGTGGAAGGGGCGAAATAAATGACGCAAATAATCTCTAATTACTGGCACTGAAAGGCGAAACGCTGGTGAGTAATTTTCCGCGAAATAATCCTTTAATTAAAAATTGAGCAGTAAGAGAATTGACCCACGTTCCACAGTGGCGGTAAACCGGGAACAAAAGCTGGTTGGCTTCAACAAAACTTCAAAGGTACATTGTGCTGAATATTTTGAAATACCTTTTGAATCTTCATTTTCCTCAATACTCCCACTCGCAGCTGCAGAGCGAAGTACACCAGTCGTCAGGTATGAACTGTCTGGCGTTAGCATCCTTACAATTGTTACGTACTTACTCTACTGTCACGATTCTTGGCTGCTTCTTTTCGAGTGGAAAAGCTTTTTCCTCAAGTCCACCATTAGGGAGAGGGGCGTCAAGATCAGTGTGTGTGGTAGAAAATCTGTACCCATTAAAGCGTTAAAATCATTTATGCAGCATTCACTAGAAGTGCCTTTGTCGGGAAAGGTTTGTGATGCACAGGTAAACAGACACACAAACCAAACAATAGACAAGAAGTATCGTCTCTGTATATGTGCGGGAGCTAGTCGTGAACAACATTGTGCTACAATGAATCATGATGACTTCACGAGTGGTGCCATTTTGTCTTTTGTCATGAAATTTATGTCCGTTTTTGACAACGACATTAAAACTAATATTTGTCGAAAAAAGTAAAAAGATGTGAAGGTCTAGAGTGCCGTAGAACTTCCATCTACCTAAAATTACAAATCTGGTGCAGGGGCGCTTGTTGAATATCACAGCTTCATTACTGCAATGCGGATTCTTAGGGACAGCGTTTTCTTGGCGACATCTGTCGGGCGGGAGCAGACATTTTTGAGTGCAACTTGCGTCTTGTAACATATCTCCACCGTTCTCACTGGATGTGTTCTCAGCGTGCTGTGGAAAAGTGGATTAAAGCTGGCGAAAAACACAGCGGTTGTGCAACTTAGGTGACAATCATTTCCTTTACCAGTAACGGGCTGCAGGCCGTCGGTTGAATGCATAAGTGGGTACTAAAAAGTTACGCATACAGATACAGGCGGAAAGCGATTGCTTTAGGCTGATGGCTTTTATAATTTCACCTTATTGTTGGATAAAATGAAAAGCACAAAAGACAAGCGGAGAGGGAGGGCGAAAGCGAGAGCAAAAAAAAGAAAAAATTACTCGAAGCTTTCACCGTGCTCATCCACGTGGTTTCCCTTCACAGAGCTCAATGCAGCCTGTAGCTTTTATGGTTTTGTGGTGGTTATTTTTTATGTTTTCAGCCATTATTCCTTTGTTGGGAAGTTTTTATTGTAATGCTCACTAAAAATCTGCGTTCTGGTTCAATTTCGTTCCCCAGAACTTAAAACTTTTGTGTCCTGCATTGAAAGTTTATTTCAAAGCGGTTAGTGGTCAACACTTTTGGCTCCGAATCGGTTTGTGGTTAGCGTAAATAGAATGCACAAACTCGTTTGAATGGCAGTCCATAAAGGTTCGGTGTTTAATACAAGAATTGAAATAGATTGGCTGGCTTGGCCAGGCCAAAAACCTTCAATTTTCTATAACCGCAAATAAGCAATACCCTATTACAACAGCAGGGATCTCCTTTCAATGGTTTGTTTTTCACATGCTGGCAAAATTTTCAAGTCCTTAAATAAGACGCAAAAAGTTTCTTATTGTAGAAACATAAAATACACAGCGAAGCTGAAATTCGTGCTGATATTTTTTGATGATTTTATATGATTGTTATATGAATGCATAAATTTAGAAAGAACAATGCCAATATGATTTTTTTATTTGAAGATTAACAAAACCATTACTCATTTACATCTCACATTTCCGAATAGTTAGACTAACGAAAATTTTACGACTATCTGTGTCGCCTGCTCATCACTGAAAGTGAAGTTATAAAAATTGTTTATTGCCACACATACCTATTCGAAGTATCGTTGTAGTAATGCGCCAAAAACAATATCGATAACGAATTCTCTCAACTTAATCTAGTTGATCGAAACCGCTATTAGCCCCAAGGCTAAGCCTGCGATATTGTGTTTTACCTATTAGAAGTATGGGGTTTATAGCAACTAGGAAAGATTTCTCTGGTGATTTCATGAGGCAGAATTATAGCATGAAAAGTTTTTGTCATTGACCTACCGATACTACTTTCCTATTTAGACCATACACAATAATTTAGAACAATAATTACTAAGAACATAAGAGCTAGTGTATCACATAAAAAAGAATGAGGCTAAAATTTATTCACAGTTTGTCATTCTAAATTTTTTATTCGCGCTCGCTTCGCCTCCCATAAAAATGGTATCGAAGAAAAAGTTGAACAAATTAGAATATTTACTGAGCAAAGATACACTAAACAACGAAAAAAGTTAGCAAAATCCTGTGAACGGTTCGCCTCGTTCGTGTGCTTAAACTGCCAAAAAGTTATTCATGGATAGTTTACTTTTTGATTCCTGAAATTTTGCATATTTGAATGAAATTTCACGTTTTTCATCCCGAGAATGGATACATTTATAATGTTTATCAATAAGAGGTCATTACAAAGCATAAACGACTAGCTCTCTGAATGCATCCGTATTTGTGATATTCCAAAATAAGACATGGAAAATTCCACTTTATCATAAAAATACGCCTTTTTTGCCGTTATTTGTAGTTTTACTTTCGAAGAACGAATTATGTTTTATTTATTATAAATTTCAATGATTTGATGCTTTTTGTTGGAAAACCACGAATAACCCGCAGAAAAGGTGTATTTCCATGAAAAACTGACATTTTTTTAACTTAAGTGGTAATAACCACCAAAAACATTTTTTGGTCATTTTTTTATTGGCTTACATCATGCTGAAACTATCTGAAAAAGTTTACATCCGATTGACTTGAAATTTTAACTGTAGCTTCTTCATTAGATTATCTAGTGAAGTACATACGATTTTAGCGATTGAAATACAACAACAAAAGTTATAAACAACTAAAGACGATTTTTTGTTGAAAACGATTTGTTTTTGTCAAAACCGCAATTTCGTGAAGAAAAATTCTAAAAACATAATCATGTGTACTTTACTAGCGACACTTATGTAGATAATGAAAAAAAAATGTTTGGGTTGTAGGTGGAATTGAGCACGACTTCTTTTAAAATAGGCGGTTCTCGACAATCGCTGCACAGCTGCTATTTTGTGAAAAAATACCAATAAATTTTTTTTTCTGTTTTTCTAGAGTTGCTTAATCCTATCAAAACTCGATTTCCGGGAAATCTCAGGATCCCGGAAAGTAAGGAAAATTGCGAAGAGAAGTAAAAACGCGGTGATTTATTTAGTTTGGATTTTATCGTTGTCATAAAGGAGAAAACACCGGGAAAAAGGTAAAAAAATCAGAAAAGAAACTGATAGTTATTTCACAAACACACAAAGAGTCATTCAGGAATAGGATTTCAAAATTTCGCTTTCTTGAAAAGTCCCCATGTAAAATTGTAAAAAAATAAACCGGCACAGGTTCATAAAATATAAGAGACTCTCTCACCTCAAAATTTAAACAATTTTTTTTCTCATAGTTTGGGCTCTAAGAAACCTGTAAAAATTATGAGAGCATCATTGCCGTTCCAAGCATAGTTGTCCCAGGTTCTACACAAACCTTATGCACGCTGGGACAATTATAATTTACGAAAAATTATACAACTAGATATGTTTTTTGGATTTACCATAAAAAAATATAATTTTTTCAAAAAACCCACCGGGGCCAATTGAAAACATCACTTTCTAGAGTTGCCGTCTGGGAAAAGTTTGTTCACAACACCATTTTCTACCATTTGGAGCTCTCAGGATTCCAGACTTGATGCAACTTCGGGACGCGCTAATGTGCGTTTTTTCATCTGGAGAACGTTTTAACTGGATTTATAGCTGGATGAAACACTAGTTTTTGTCCTCAATTCTCGTTCATTTCTTTTTGTAAAAAAATTCCTAAATATTTAAAATGCAGTCGTAAATACGTTGCATATTTTTTACAAGGCATTCAATTCATTTCAGACAGAGCTGCCATACTTAAATTTGAAAATTAAGCTGCTTGACAAAAGCGGAGAAAACATGTCCTAGAGCTCTACTTAGAAAAAATTGAAGATTAGCTTTTCAACCGTTCCCGTGAATTTTGGTACCCATGGCAAGCTCGGCAGTAAGTCAAAAGGATGCAGAGTAATTGCTCGCCGGACTTGTCGCTTCTATGTTTGCTCAAGGGAAAACTTATTTTATGTCTCTGAAGACTTGACGTCCTTTTGGCTTTGCCAGGTACGAGAGGGGTTTTTATTTCATTCAGTGTTCGGTTGGATATAACTAGAAACTAGTTCTTTCGACAAACTTTCAAATGTATGTAGTCTGATTTGCAACTATTTGCAACCTTCCGAGAAATTTGGACTCAACATATGGCCATTTTCAATGAAAAACTAGAACAATATCGCACGATTAGCCTTGGGGCTAATAGCGGTCTCGATCAACTAGATTAGTTGAGAGAATTCGTTATCGATATTCTTTTTTGGTACATTTTGCATGTGTAGGATAAGTACAACGATACACCGTGCCCCAGAGCTGAGTTGAGAAAATTTCTAACTCGAAAAGATCCTCGACTCGCTCAGGAATGGAACCCGATATCACAACCGTGTGGGAGAGCTAGCCGACCGACATCGCTAACCACAGAACCACGGGGACCACACAAAAACTAGAAATATCTTGTTAAAAAATGAAAATATAAAAGCAATATATTCTAAAAAGTTGCGAGGTTTAGCAAAATGAATAAAATCTTAGAAAATCTTGAATTATTTCGACGATTACAGAAAAAGTTATGAATAAAAAACTAATGTTGAGGGGTGTTCCTCGAAAAATTCTACTTCGTTATATCAGGCATACAGATAGAAGATTGCAGTATTCAGCAATTCTTTTTCTTATAGAGCAAACTGGTATTTTGAAAATTAGAAAAAATAATTTTTATATCTAACTGATAGACTGATGATTGATCATAAAACCGAAAAGGTCTTGTTTGATTTAATGAACTTGCTTGCTAAGAAAGGTCTTGTTATATGTAATAAACTTGCTGGAGACACTGGGTACATAAAATCCATATTTCACAGTCAAACCTAAAACGATCACCGCTGTGCCTTCTTGTGAATTTTGATGCCCCTAACAGCTCGGAAGTGCGTTTTCTGAAACTTGAATGGAGTTTTCCCGTAAACAAACGTAGAAGCCATGAACCTGGCGAGCAATTAATTTGCGGCCTTTTGACGCTGGAGTGCTGGCTAGGGGCACCAAAAATCACACGAGTGGTTAAAAATTTATAACCTTTAATATTTTTTCAGTTTGTTCCCTGGGGCAACCAGTGTCAAATTACATTCAAATGAAGAATATTCGATTAAATATTTGCAGATTTGCAGATCATCCTGGCTCTGGATACGCCAGCTGCGCTGGCACTCAACAAATTAAAAACTGTGATTGGCCCGACTAAAAGTGCATCATAATCGAATCAGTCATGTTATTTCGTTCGGTACATTTTTGAGTAATACCCTTTTGAAAGTCGTAAAGTACAAAAAAGTGATGAAATAACAACTAAACAATGATTGTAAAGCACGTTTTTGAACCACCATTTCATGAAATAATTTTTAAAATAGTTCCTACTCATTCCAAGTTTTATATTTTATGACATTTACAATTTATTAGATAATCCCATAGCGCACAATGCACTAAGCTCGGAAAATCATGATCGTTCTAGATTTGACCGTCAGAGCTTGATTTTATGTACTCAATGTCTTCAGTAAAATAGTATCATAGAATAAGGCCCTACTTTTGGCGTTTTCGGTTTTTCGATCAATCTACCTTAAAGTAAGATAAAAAATATTTTTTCTAATTTTCAATACCCCGTCATTGTTGGCTGTTTTCCAGAAACCGGAAGTCGCTTTTTAGGATTTAAAAAAATAACGTGGAATTCATTTCTGGCTTCTGAGTGTCATTTTGGCTCCGAAATTACCCAGTTTGGGTTGTAATCGGTCTCTTTGGGCTGTTTTCTAGCAACCGTTAGCCAACATGTTAGAATTAGAAATGTTAAATAAGGTTGATTTTTGGTGTTTATGCACCGTTACGATTACGGAAATACCCATATTTGGAGGTAATGGGTCACTTCTGGCAGTTTTCGAGCTACCACCACATTTCAAAGTAGGTTGGAAATCATGAAAGTATTCTTTGTTTCCAAAAATCCTCACATGTCAAATTAGGTTCCAGTAGCTTGATCAGTTCTTGAGTTGAGCAGAAATTTGTGTTTTTTTTTGTATGGAATTCCTCCTTTCCAGAGAAGGGAGGGGTGTCGAACATCCATAGAAACATTCCTTACACCTACCAAATTTGGTTCCATTTACTTGATTAAATCTCGAGTTATAGCAAATTTGAATGAGCTTTGTGATTCGATAATCCGGAAAACTCGATTATCCGGAGTGAAATTTTTTTCGATACTCCGGATAATCGAGTCCGACCTGTGTTTGTGCTTCGTTTGTATGGGAGCCTTCCAAAGCAGAAAGGGGTGCCAAACCACCATAGAAATGTTTCATGCTTCCTAATACGTTAGCGTGCAAAGTTTGGTTTATTTTTTCGATTAGTTCTCGAGTTATGCAAAAATTCGTGTTTCATTTGTGTGAGGGCCCTCCCTTCCAGAGGCTGGAGGGGACTCAAGCTATCACTAAAACCTTCCCCGGCCCCAGAAATCCCTACACACACATTTTCATGTCGATCGCATCAGTAGTTTCCAAGTGCATATGAATCAGACAGACAGACACACGGACAGAACTCTATTATTATATGTAGTGAAGCGATGAAGTCTCAGAAGTGAATTGGTCCGATCATGATGCAAAACAGGCCTACGCGTTTCGATGATAATTGCAACTTTAAAGCAAATGTTTCGCACAAGAAGTGTTTCTGAATGAATTTTTAATGTTATAGATGCCTTTCACTAAAAAAATATACTGCAATCTTCGAATATTTGATTCCATTATCGCCTGCTGAAAACCCGAATTGTGCTCGAAAATGGTTCTTTATTTTGAAATTTTTTTCGCTAATAATATTACTTGAAAAATTTTGATGAAACAATCTGAACATCATCAGGAGAAGTTGATTGAAGATACTGATAAATATTCAAAGTACTTTTTCGTTCAATAGTGAAGCAGTTCGCCCATGAAAAATTGGTCCAGTTGTAATACAGAACCTCATTGCAAAAGTAAATCGGTTAATAAATACAAACGTAGGTGCTGGGTTGGAGTAAATATTTTGGCGTCTTAGGTAAATTTTTGACGTGGATCAACAATGTATGCTATTTAACTCTCTGATTCATAATTGCCTATTATTTCAGACAAATTAATTTCCAACGTATTTTTTTTAACCGAATTTGATAATAAGGAATCAGTAGCTTTTGATTTCACCTGCACATAATTTGTCTGTTTGCGCCGAAGGAGAGATTATATCATATAGAATTCAAAGAGATCTGATGTCCATATTTAATAGGTGGTTTTTCATAGCAGTTCTTATGAAATGAAGGAATTTCTAGGTGCAAATTGATGTAAAGTAAATCTCCTACAGCATATCGAAAGAACATCTAAGAACAAATTAGTTTTAATTAAGTTTTATTTTGTTTTCTGACTTTCTCAGTTTTTTTTATAGTACACGATAATATAGTCAAATCACCCGACGTTTCGGCCGTTTTGGTGGACTTTTTCAAGGGGAATTTAGTTGTTTTGGATTTGTCTAAACTCACAACTCAAAACGCCAAACGTCGAGCAATTTTATTAGATTGACATGTACTTAAAGAAAAAAAACATATCAACGCATAATTGTTATCAGTCGTTAGCATAACAATACATTAGGGGTCTTCACATCGAGCTCGTATAGGACAAATACCCAACCGTAAACTGTGTCTTCCATTATTCGTCAAAGGAGGTGAGTATCTTTATTCTTGAGTACACTAAGATCGTTTTTTACGCGGGGAATGCGTTCCAAATTTGTATGGGCCCGCAATATTTTTGAGTTTCAAATATAACAGAGAAAACCGTCCTAAAACGTTTGAACCTCGTTTGAATATGATAGTGGCCAATCTAGAGACCAAAATGCAATATTTTAAATTTTGAGTATTTACACCAAAAATTGTGAATTTTTTTGAAAACTGATATATGATCACTCGTGGCCTACTGTATTTGTATACGATCTGGATATAAATATCCATATTGTGGCGCAACATTTTCGATTCGGTGTAATGTAGTATGTTAGTAAACAAGAGGGATTCAAGAACACTTAAAATCCTCAATAATCGTTCATTATTAATGGATACAAGCAATTCTAAAATCGTTGAAAATTGAATAATTCGTAGTGCTTTCGGCGTAAAATTGAAATTTTTTATCCCTCTCAGTGATGCTCACTAGGATGTTAGTTTAAGTTTTAATGTTGCAAAACACTCACAAATTGAAACTTCCGTTGAGTATTTCTCACCTTGCAATATGATTTTTAGAGGTCAAATTACATTTTGTTCCGTTAAAGAATGATCGACTGGGAATAGATTTCAACAACTTTCTTTAGGATGATTGTGCACAGTAAAGCCAATTGAAATCACCTGTCGATTATAAAGATTAAAATATTGTGAAACTATTTCAATTATCTTCCAATGATGACGATTTCTAAAAGTTGATCCAAAGCTTGTAGTTGTTCAATATTCGAAATCCATGCTAGAGATATAAGAAGTTCATGAATAAATCTGGACATTTTGGAATCTTGTTTGATTTTTTTAGGATCTTATAAAGAAACTGCTCCATTATTCATCTCATCAAGCCGATTTTCACGAAGAATGCACGGATTAAACACCAAATAGGGGAACTGCTCCATTATTCATCTCATTAAGCCGATATTCACGAAGAATGCACGGATTAAATAACAAATTTTCATGAAATCATTGAACAAATAAACAAAATACGCTTACGTGCTCTTATAGAATCGTTCAGTATAGTATATTCAGTAAACTTAGCTAGATTTATCCTGAATTTTGTAAAACAAACCATTTTGCACAACGCTTCCATATCCATCTCAAAACTTAAATCACTGCTCAATTATTCATCTCACGACGCCCCCATATTCATAACACTGCAATGCACTGTTAATCATGAATGAATCTGCAGATATCTGCTGTAGTTGTTTACGTGCAAATATGGTAACCTACGTAACCACTGCAGTGCTGTCCATTTATGTCGATTATGTCGGAATAATTCAATATTTTCAGTATGATTTGTTCGTATTAACAGAAACCGATTTGGCAACTTTTGATTTTCTTCAAGGCAGAGAAAACAGATGAAAATACATACAGTAAAAATTTAGGAATTGTAGAAATTCATCTCATATATTTCTGTTGATTCAAGCTGGTTTTTGGAAATTTGAGGTGAACGTTTCAAAGATTAAAGTATTCCTAGTATAGTGAGTGATTTTGTTTAGTGATTAAAATAAAAAATGGTCCGCTAGTGATGAGAAAAACTTTGGTTGGCTGCTGAACGAGTTCCATTGTAGCCGTACAGAACAATGCGCGGATTTTGTTTTTTGAGGTAGGTGATTGAAATAAATGAGTTTTCGAGTGCAGACGCCTGACTATTCTATCAAATTTAGAGCTTTTAGGTGAGTTTTTGAGGATTCTACTTAATGAGAAATCTAAAGTGAACTAAGAAGAATCCATTCCATGGATTAGCAGATTGGTTTAAAAAGAAAATATGCGTTTTTTCCTGTTTTTAATTGTGTTTACATGTTGAATGAGATGAATATACGGGCTGAGTTGAATAATGGAGCAGTTCCCTTATGCTTACGTGCTCTTATGGAATCATTTTGCATTGTATATTTAGTAAACTTAGCTAGATTTATTCTGAATTTTGTAGAACAAACCTTTTTTCACAACGCTTCCATATCCATCTCAAAACTTGAATCACTGCAGAATTATTCATCTCACGACGCCCCCATATTCATCACACTGTTAATCATGAATGAATCACATTATCATGAATGAACGTAGCCGCAGCCCGTCGTCGTAGTCGTAGGTTACCTAGATATCCGCTGTAGTTGTTTACGTGCATAACTGGTAACCTAGGTAACCACTACAGTGCTGTAGATTTATGTCAATTATGTCGGAATAATTCAACATTTTTAGTATGATTTTTTCGTATTAACAGAAACTGATTTGGCAACTTTTGATTTTCTTCAACGTAGTGAAAAGAGATGAAAATACATACAGGTGAATTTTAGGAATAGTAGAAATCCATCTCATATATTTCTGCTGATTGAAGCTTGTTTTAGGAAATTTGAGGTGATCATTTCAAAGATTGAAGTATTCATAGTATATTGAGTGATTTTGTTTAGTGATTAAAATAAAATGTGGTCCGCTAGTGATGAGAAAAACGTTGGGTTGGCTGCTGAACGAGTTCTGTTGTAGCCGTATAGAACGATGCGCGGATTTTTTTCTGAGGTAGGTGATTGAATTAAATGAGTTTTCGATTGCAGATGCCCGACTATAATATCAAATTTAGTGCTTTTAAGTGAGTTTTCAAGGATTATACTTTATGAGGAATCTAAAGTGAACTAAGAAGAATCCATTCCATGGAATAGCACTTTGCTTTAAGAACAAAATATGCATTTTTTCCTGTTTTCAATTGTGTTGTCATGTTGTATGAGATGAATATATGGGCTGAGATGAGTAATGGAGCAGTTCCCCTATTTACTTGGTTGCTGAGAAAAACTTTGTCGTCCAGTTCAAATACTGATAGTAATTTAACGATGCACGGCTGATGTGCAATTCATGTTTGAGGATTTGCAAGATAGATGATTTTTTTATATTTCTCGAAACAATTTACAAGTTTGAATATTAGTTTTTCAATTGAGTTGAGACCCGTTCTATAATAAAAAAATTCTCAAGTGATTTTGAAACAGTTTGTGGAAAAAGCACAGATAGACATGTATTATCCTCACGATTTCTTATAAATTTCATTTCACTAATCTCACTCTAGAACGGATGAATTGCAATAATACTCTTGAATGCCACTCTCCTTGTCCTCGAGACTACATAGCTGTGGAAGCAATTAATTTTGTTTCGCCAATATCGTTCTTTTCAATACAATTGATGGATGATGATGATGATGTCAAACGATTGATTTGTTAGCGATGCAATCTGGCATTCAACTACGTTCACATTTACGGTAAGGCAAAATAAAACGAGAATTTATTCTCAATTCGATTAATAGCGAACAAAACATTTTTGAAAGCGAAATTGCTTGGCTGATGAATACACATAGTACTTTGTGACGTGAAAAAGCACCATGCGTTCGCATATAAAATAATAAAAAAATTAAACATATTTTCGGCTGTCAGCGTTTGCGTGTTGACCTGAAAACGATTACACTTTACTATTTATCACACAAATCTAGTTATTATTGGATGGGCGAGACATTTTCATAACTGAACTTAATTTACGAATATGAACATATACGAGGAAGGTGGGGGAAAACATTACAACAAGCGGGATCCTACTAGACACGCATGTAGAAACGCAAAATGTGTTATTTACTGGTTAATCGCATGTGCGAAGAACATAGCTATCTGGACGCCTTTAGCCCCAGAGCTCGGTAGCACGCGAATTAATTTATATTTTAATTGTGATGCAGATGCCATAATGTGGCCGTGCGAAATGCGGCGTAGTTGCGTGCATGCTGGTCCCCGCCCGGAGGCGATGTGCAGTGGGTGCGGCATGCGTGCTGTCAAGTAGGGTTTGCAATTTATGTGCTTCTTCGTGGTTACGCGTTTTTCTGGTCTTCTGCTGCTGGAGGGATATGTCATGGAAAGGGAGGGAGGGGAGGACCGATTTTCGGAACTAACTATAGGAAATTTATGTACACACAGACAAACGGTACTGTATGGCACTCTAAACCAGTCTCTAAGCACACACACACACGAGCAAAACAGGCACACATGAACGACAGCTAGGAATTATTAAGCGTGGATGGGGCTTTCATTTTGTTGATCATGATTTACAAGCTTGAGCGTTTAGGTCTTTTTTTGGTTCTCGCCCGGCTGGGTGGTTGTGATTAGTTGGTTGATTGGTTGCTTGCTTGGTTGGTTTATTGTTTGCACTTGCTGTTACTGTTGAATAAGCGCCTAGGATCGTGGCTAATGGTACTGATGTGGATATGCGCGAAAGCTTTTCGTTATAAAAGTTGTGCCATCTTGCCACCTGTTTTGCCTATGATGGATGACGCTATGTCTAGAAAATGGCAAACAAGTTAAAAAGTTGACGTGATTTACTGTGGGCTAAGCGGTGAGTAGAATTGGTAGCCGATTTGATTGAAGAATTATTATTAATAGTGGTGCTGTGATTGTGGTTTTGATTTGATTAAAAAAATCCATATCAAAGTGTGCACGAATGTGTAATCTTAATTTAAGCTTGAATTGTGTTCTTAAGATGATGAAAATAGGAAAATGTTTAAATAGGAATTGCTGTTGCTATCGTGGATTGGATGTATAGAGACAAAGATCGTAATCTAAAAACACCTAGGAAAGTGATTGCCCAAAAAACGACGCAAAGATTTCTTCCGTTATAGTGCCATGTACCTATTTTTCTTGTCTTAGAAAGATTCAAACACACCCTTGCTGAAAATGTACAGCTTCACCATACATTGTTTTCTTCTGATGCAGGATTCAGAGACGGCACGATTTGCACATCCAATTTTACTTAACATGAGGTTGTGCCTTCCTCCTTTTTTCGTTCCTTCCTATCTGCCATTGAGTTCAAGGTTAAAAGACCACCATCCTTGGCTGTAAGGACACACGTCTTGCTACTCGTTGCGAGGTCGACTTCGGATGGTGCGCCTGCTTTTATTGTTTTATTTCTGTCGTGCGGAGCGAATGGGGAAATGAGAATTTGAATTTTACGATATGGGGTGGACCGCGTAGAAATGAAATGATCTTACGGAGGATTGCTCAGACTATCCCTCCTCTATGGCAGTAAATCGGAACCTTTCGACAGCGGCGGGAGCTGAGCAACAAATGGCGGTGTGTTCCACTTTTCGAACTTTATGTTCATTTCGATTTAACAACTGGCGTTACTTTTACTTGATGGTAACTAAATGGAAATAAATTCTACGGCAGACTGGAGTTAAGCAGAACACGTCACCAATATCCGGCAAGCCATCTTATCTCATCAGGACCACCATCATCGTCACCAAATCAGCATAAAGCAGAATTCCCAGAATGAAAATAATCTATTTCTCACCAGTACTGTTTAGTCTGCACCAGCACTATCTTTTGATTATACAAAGCATAAACAGGAAGCATAAACAAACACTCGCTGCGAGGCTATATATAAGAGTATTAAAAGAATTGTAATTTAGTCTTAAGTCTTAAGTGAATAAAGATAGACGAGCAGAAGCTCAAAAAAATATATTTTTTGCCCTATTTTGTGGCAGAAGAATTAACTGGCGCCCGAATAGGGACCAGCGTGAGTGTAAAGTGAATCAACAAGTGTAGTTCGCCACGTAAGAGTTCGCGGATACTTCTTTGTTGTGAAGCAAAAATCTCTCCCGACCGCGTAAAGCAGCCGTACGGATTGTGCCGGAGTCGCCTGGACAGCTCATCACTCGCTCCAGGAAAAAACGGATTTAACAGCCGTGCCGGAAAGGAGGAAACACCACGGCCTGGTCTCAACCCACAGAATTCAGAAGCGTCACCGTTAGAGGCAGACGATTGGATTGAAAGAAGTACCACTGTAACAGGATTGGTATGACGGTTACAATAATTATGTTAGTACTCCAACATTATTAAAATAGTGAAGTGAAAAATCAAAAATAAAAAGTGATTATATTTAATAAGCAAATATTAGAAGTAAAAAAGTGAAAAAAGAATTATCCTTAAAAAAACCAAAAGAAAAGTGATTATATTTAAAAAGTATATATTAGATATAAAAAAGTGAAAAAAGAAATATCCTAAAAAAACTCAAAATAATAAATAATTAAAATGGCACAAAATCAAGTGCAAGATATAATCAATAGAATTGCCGCTCTAGAAGCAGCAGCCGTTCCCCTTCCGGGACCGGACTACAGTGACCCACCGCTTCATCTTTTTGATAGAGAAGGAGCTCGGGTAAACACGAATTCGATTGAGAGAATCCTAGATTTAGTTAAAGATTTGCCAACGTTTACCGGCAAGTCAAGAGAGTTGAATAGTTGGATTGACGATGTTCAAAGCATTCTCAATCTCTATGAGACTAATCAGCAAAGCCCCATAGAGGCTCAAAATAAATACCATAAGACCATAAAAAGAAAAATTAGAGGCGAGGCAAACGATGCCTTAGTAGCCTCAAACGTGAACATAAATTGGAAACTTATTAAGAAAACTTCAACAACTTATTATGGAGAGAAGAGAGATTTGGAAACGTTCGACTACCAGTTGTCGCATACGACACAGAAAGGTAAAACCCTCGAGCAGTTTTACGATGAAGTTAATAGATTGCTCTCCCTAATTGCGAATCATATAAAGACCGATGAAAGATTCAGTCATCCAGAAGCATCAAAGGCGCTGATCGAGTCATACAATAGGAAAGCTATTGACTCTTTCACCAGAGGCCTCGATGGTGAGCTGAGCAAATTCATCAGAAACTATCAACCAACGTCATTAGCTGCCGCGTACAGCTACTGCATTAAGGATCAAAACACAGAGTTCAGATCCACAATGATCAGACCTAGCATGTTAGCTCCGCAGGTTCCAAGGAACTTGATACCATTCTTGCCCCCTAGACTTCCTCCCAAACTTCCAGCACTAACAAGACCACCTAACAATTTGTATTCATGTAGACCAAACCCACAATATTACCAACGACCAATTCCACAACCACAATATCATCCAAGACCAACGCCACCACCACCATACTTTAATCAACCCTTCCAACCTCAACCATTCAGGCAATTTAATCAACAGCAAAAACCCCCAATAACACCTAACAACCCATTTAAAAACACACCAGAACCGATGGAAGTAGATACTTCCATCCGAACAAATAACGTCAACTATGGTAACAGACCACAAAGGTCAGACCAGAGAGGACCCCCACTGAAAAGACAGAGAATGTTTAACATTTACACAAACAGGTACGAAGAACCTGAGCCTGAAGAAATAATTAATGAACGCTCAGATTATGCCCCATCAGAAGATGAAGAATATTACCCCGAATCATCACAAACTTTTGAAAGGTACATCAGAATGATGGAAGCCCAACAAGGTGAGGAACCTGAAGAGGAGAAGGCTGAGCTTAGTTTTTTAGGATGAATTCCACGTTGCTTTATTTTCTTTATTATGGCAACGCGAGTACACCTCTGAGAATCTTAGTGGACACAGGATCGAACAAAAATTATGTTCATCCAAAGTATGCACGAGTCTCCCACAACACAGAGAAACCTTTTTAACGTTTCTTCAGTTGGAGGAGACATAAAAATCGACAAATTTTCAAAAGCTAAATTTTTCCGACCATACTCAGACATAGACGTAAAGTTTTATCATCTTGCAGAATTAAAGTCCTTCGACGCAATTATAGGGCACGATACGCTCAAAGAACTAGAAGCCGTAATTGACACCGCAAAGGAAAAACTAATAATAAAAAATCGACACACCATCAACCTACTACAGCACAAATTCGAGGAGATAAACCAGATCGAGATTCGAGATGAACACCTCCCAGAATATCAAAAATCTGAACTTAAAAAACTTCTCAAAGACTTTAAAAATTCATTCCAACCACCTGATGAAAAATTGCCTTTCACAACAAGAATTAATGCAGAAATTCGCACCACCGACGAAAATCCAGTATATAGCAAAACATACCCATACCCACAATCCTTGAAAGCAGAAGTTAATAAACAAATAGAAAAATTGCTAAATGATGGCATCATAAAACCTTCAAAATCCCCTTATAATTCCCCTGTATGGATCGTTTCAAAGAAGATGGACGCCTCCAACGAAAAGAAGTATAGGATGGTAATAGACTACCGGAAACTAAATTCAAAAACGATTGGTGACAGGTATCCCATTCCTGATACCTCAACGGTCTTGGCAAACTTGGGAAACAATGATCATTTTACAACATTGGATCTAGCATCTGGCTTACATCAGATCCCAATGACAAAGAAAGACGTCGAAAAAACCGTAAATAACGGCAAATATGAGTTTGTACGATTGCCGTTCGGACTGAAAAACGCACCCTCAATTTTCCAAAGGATTATGGACGACGTCCTACGAGAACACATTGGCAAAATCTGCCATGTCTATATAGATGACATCATCGTTTTCGGAAAAACTTTTCGAGGAACACTTAGACAATTTAAAAAGTGTTTTCGAAACCCTACAAAAGGCCAACTTGAAAATCCAGCCAGACAAATCAGAATTCTTGAAAACCGAAGTGGAGTTCCTAGGATTTGTTATTTCTGTAAACGGCCTGAAACCCAACATGAAAAAGGTGGAATGTATACAAAAATACCCCGAGCCAAAAAATCTTAAAGATTTGAGAGCCTTTCTAGGACTCTCTGGCTATTACAGGCGTTTTGTGAGAGACTACGCAAAAATTGCGAAGCCCTTGACAAAACTTTTAAGAGGGGAAGATGGCCATCGCCAAATTCCTAAAAATCAATCGAAAAGTTTCCCAATTACTTTTGACACAGAGGCTAAACAATCTTTCCAAATATTGAAGGAAATATTATCCTCGAACGATGTATTGGCATATCCAGATTTTAAGGAACCTTTTATCTTGACCACCGATGCGTCAGATAAAGCACTGGGAACTGCGCTATCTCAGAAATTCCATGATGGAGAGCGACCGATCACCTTTATATCTAGAACGCTTTCCAGAACGGAAGAAAATTATGCTACAACACATACACACACTCAGAAATTTCATATACGGAGCTAAATTAAAAATTTACACTGACCATCTCCCACTAACATTTACCCTTTCACCCAAAAATAACAACGCCAAGCTGAAGCGATGGAAAGCATTCCTAGAAGAGCATGACTATGAAATGCACTATAAACCAGGGAAATCCAACGTAGTAGCAGACGCCCTATCCCGCATACAAATAAATTCACTAACCCCAACACAGCACTCGGCCGAAGTTGATGACAGTTCCTATATACCCTCAACAGAAGCCCCGATAAATGTCTTCCGCAATCAAATTATTTTCGTCATAGGAAGAAACTCTAGCTTTGAACAGAACCGACCATTTGAAAACTATCAGAGGCATATTTTTACAGAACCCCATTTCACAAATGACTACCTACAACAAAAATTGAAAGAATACCTAATCCCTGGAATTCTTAACGGCATTTTAACCGACGAACCTACTATGGGTCGAATTCAAGAAATTTACAAAGAAAACTTCAACCCCAAAATTGTCAAAGCTCGAGTTTCCCAAAAAAAGGGTGGAAGACATAGAAGAGGCAGAACGACAACTTGAAGAAATTAAAAACACGCACAATTTCGCTCACCGTAACGCCAAAGAAAATTCACTTCAGCTCTTGAAAACATATTACTTCCCTAGAATGAACAAATTGATTCCAAATTACGTCAATACTTGTGAGATTTGCGAATCTGAGAAATACGAACGTAAACCGCAACCATACATACCAGTAAAAACACCAATGCCAAAATACCCTGGTGATATTATTCATATCGACATGTTTGTTTACAATGCAAACTTTTTGTTTATTTTTTCCTTAGATAAATTTTTCAAATTTCTAAAAATAAGACCGGTAAAATCAAAGTCGATACAAGACGTAGGGGACGTTCTGATACAGCTTCTTTATGACTGGGACGTACCGTCGCAGATTGTTATTGATAATGAAAGTTCATTTGTCTCAAATGTAATAGAACAACGCATCAAAAATCTAGGAATTCAAATTTTTAAAACACCAGTCCACAGATCAGAAACAAACGGACAAGTTGAAAGATGCCATTCAACAATTAGAGAAATAGCATGGTGTATAAAAGCACTCAATCCAGATATTACAGTTAATAACCTCATTCAGGAGGCTACACACAAGTATAACAGTTCCATACACTCCTTTACCAAACAAACACCTAAGGCTATTTACATAGGAGAAAACAAAGATAACTTAACATTTGAGGAATTCGCTTAACAAAAAGAGGAAAACAACCAAAAAATACTACAATTGTTTGAAAATAAGGAAAAAAAGTAACACCAAAGAATTATAAAACATTTCTATCAGATACATACGCATATGAAAAAACAAGCTCTAATAACAAAAGAAAAAGTAGATATAATATAATTAAGATTAAGGAAAATCATGACACGTACGTCATCGATTCTAATAATAGGAAAATTCATAAAGTAAACCTTATAAACCTTCTGCGTGTCAATCGCATACGCCAACATCCACATACACGACCTCACGAATAATCCACTAGCAATCATACCTTTAGGCAAAGCTAAATTCAAAACAGGATATGTAAGAATAGTACATCCAATAGACCTGGTGCAGATAGGTAATACGAAAGCTAATGTCAATGAAGAAATTCAGAAAAAAACCCTTCAACCGATCCTTTATACGAATTAATGCAAATCAAAAATTATAAATTGTACGAAACCTTTCCTAAATTAAAACCCTTTGTAACAAGACACAAGAGATGGGATACAATAGGAACAGTATGGAAATGGGTAGCAGGCAGTCCAGACGCTGACGACCTACGCATCATCAACATGACGCTCAACTCCCTCATCACACAAAACAACAAACAAGTCATGATAAATCAAGCTATCAGCAAAAGAATACAAGAGGTCACAGATAGCAAAAAACCATTCTCTCGAAATCAATCATCTTATGATCCTATCCAATCTAGACTCACTTCAAGACCAGAAAGAATCACTAGAAGAAGCGATCTTGATGGCAAAACATGGCATCCCAAGCAGCAAGTTACTATCCATGCGAGACTTCAACACAATCGCCACATTCTTAAACAGGCACGATATTTTCGTGTCATCGTTTGAAGAATTACTCTCACAATCTACAGCACAAGTAACATTAAACAATACTCATATAGTATACATTCTAAAAGTACCACAGTTTCCAAAAGACGTCTATGAATACGATTATGTAGACTCTATTATTAAGAACAACAGACGAATTTTGTTGTCACGAAATTACCTCATGCGCAACCTTACGCATGTTTACGAATCAAAACAACCATGCGAGGACCAAAGCAACTACTACCTGTGCGAAACCACCTCTCTAACATTACCCAATAACTGCATAGACCGGCTCATACGAGGACAACATTCCAATTGCACCTTCGAAAAAGTCTACTCAAGAGCAGCGATGGAAGAAAATCGTTTCTAGCGATTTTTGAATACATATAAATCTCCTTTGTGATGCATTAACATCTCTGTCAGTGTGCGATACACATTTACTCTTCTCACATTTGCAAGCAGATCTATGTGTAAGACGAGTTACGAGGATTGCAAAGGAGCACCATGTATATAGTATCCCTGCTGGCGTACTCTCTTTCTCTTCCTTCGCACTATTCGCCTCTTGTCGTGACTGCTAACAACAACATCTGTATCTAAATGTGCACAGCTGAGTATATGGTTTTTTTTTTGTAAGATTTGGACCACTGCGACCATTATTTTGATCTTTTGTGGTAGTATATATGGGGTTAGTCGCAATATGTACATATGATGAACAAAGATCATTCATGATGATTCAGCCAATGATTGAGATTTTTGTCAAAAAGAGAGTGAAAAAAAAGTGTGTTGTTTCCTACTCCCATAATGAGATTGTTTTGGTGGCAGGTTCAAGTTCCCAGTTGGTTTAGAGATCTTGCTTTTATAAAACGTGTGTCAGGATGGACAAAAAGGTAGAAAAGGTTAACAAATCCGCAAAAAGTTCGGCAAGTTTTCGCAGTAGAGAATGGCGGTTTCAGATGCGGAAGGCAGAGTTCAAAATATTAAGAAATTATTTAATGAAATTGATCGCTAGTCTTTCGAAATAACCTGTATAATGATATACACTATAACTAGCATCGAATACATTATGTTTCATTAGGGTGGTTCATTTATTTGACATAGAGTGGTTTATAATATTGTGTAAAAATGAGTATAAAAAGAAAAATATCACTTTTCACTCAATACCAATAGAAAAATTCCTGAAAATATAATGTTTGCTACATCATTTTCGTTAGGGTGGCAATGTTGAATTGGAAAAAAATACCATGTAAAATGGCAAGATATTTCAAAACAAATTTACAAAATGTTTCAAAAAACTACTCTGTGAAAAAAAAATAACTCAACCAAAATTAAGATTGTGTCTCGCGGAAAATGTTGAATGTTTCCATGTCATTTACAAAATCACACACGGGAGGTGCATGGAATTTGAATAATGTTTTCTATTCCAAGTGTCTTGAAAGTACATGAAACGGTGGATACTGATGGAATATGTTTTTTTGATTTTGTTTGAAAAATATACTCTCTAGGACACTTGTACTTGTTTATGCCGGGGCCGTCCACATACCACGTGGACAGATTTTTAACGATTTTGACCCCCCTCCCCCCGTGGACAAATGCCCATATGAATCACAAAATATTTGTAAGGACCGTGGACATCACACAACCCCCCCCACCAAGCCGTCCACGTGGTATGTGGACAGCCCCTTACCACAATAATGTCCTTTGCCAGGGATAGGGATCTCAATCAATAAGCAACACAATTGACTCGTTGTTTCTGAGTTTGCGTCGTTTTGACAGTTCAACCATACATTTTCTGTCAAGTTTACATCATCAGAACGTGAACGTGCCCATTGGCTGAAACTTTGCATAGTCGTTTTTATAGGCAAAAAATGCCCTTTTGTGCTATAGGTTCAATTTTTTGAAACACAACTCATATTGAAAAGCTATTGAAAAATGCTATTATGATGGTATTGATGATTACCAATACTTTTAGAGCCAACACGGTTCGTTTGAGCGGTGTGACGTCTTCGGCAAAGTTGTAACTTATAGTTTTGTCTTCCAAAAAAATATAGACTGTAAAAACATATTCTTGATTTTTTGAAAACAAATTAAAAGAAAATTAAAAATTAATTATCCAAAACAGCCCATTTGAAAAAAATCGATTTTTTTTTATAAAAACTTCGAAAGATTACCTGAACAACGAAACCGGTCATGGAGGAATCAGAAAAAAAGCTATTTTTTTTTCACGGGGTACATCTCTTTTGGAAGTACAAAGTTATTATTTACAACTTTGCCAGGTACACTATGACAATCAAATAAACCTTTTTGACCGTAAAAATATTCTTAATTCCTCATACAGTGCTCTATTGGAAATTAAAAATATGTCTACAGTCAAAACGGTTTGTTTGATTGACATAGTGTCTTCGGCAAAGTTGTAGATAATATTTTGTCCTTTCAAAAGAAAAATATTCCTTTTGAAAAAACGATTCAAACAATTAGTTTTTTCAAAAAAAAAATTTTTTTTTTTCAAAAACGATAACATTTTTTTCTTAACTTCTAAATGGTCGGACTGGTTTCATTGTTTTGGTAATCTTTTGTAGGTTTTATTAAAAAATCAGATTTTTAAAAAATTAGCTCATTTGAATACATAATTGTTTTTTAATTTTTCGTCTTATTTTATTTTTCAATAAATGATTTTTTTAAATGTATTTTTTTGGAAAGACAGAATTATTATCTACAACTTTGTCGAAGACGTCACACCAATCAAACGAACCGAAGTGCTTTTTTATTTTATACTCATTTTTCACTATATTATGAATTATGATGTATTCGATGCTACTTATAGTGTATATCATTATACAGGCTATTTCGAGAGACTAGCAATCAATTTCATTAAATAAATTCTAAATGTTTTAAACTCCGCCTTCCACAATTGAAAAAACGATTAAGTCCCAGAGAGTCGATTTTTGCAATTTTTTTTTCCAGATGACACCAATTCTCGACGTTTCATGCGTTTCTTAGTCATTTGGCATCAAAAACCATCGAAAACCGATTTTTTTTTGGCTATGAAAATACAGTAATCACCCGATTATATCAGTACCCGATTTTATCTGCCCCCGATTTTATCACCTTTTTCACCCAATTTTGTCATCATATAACATTGTATGTCCACCATCTTCGAATCTCGCAATTATTTACAAGTGCCAGTTCCACTGTCATTTAAGATACAAGCTTTCGTCTTTTAATGTCTGTAGACAGTATCCTCGATTAATTTTTATTTTTAAAATCATTGGTGTTGTTTCAACTACTTCATCGATTTTTCTCCCTCTCTAGTTTTGCTCAGGCCTATCGGTCCAAAAAGCCAGGGATTGTGACTGTTAGATACGTTACGTACGTCATCGATTTGTTTCTGCTTCTGGGTGAATTAAGAAAAAGTACAAAAAGTCTCAATTTTCATGTGTTTTGAAATGTATTGAAGAGATATTTTGTGAAAGGGCTATCAGTAAACCACATAAACACATTTTGGGTCATTTCTGATCCCTCTTCCGTAACCTTAGAAAATAGCTGAAACTAATTTTTTGAGCTGCTTGAGATATGTATGACACTAAGAGAACAACTTCACAGCTTTATGCAAACACTAGTACCTAACCTACGAACTAGTAGTGAAATTTATGTTTTACTCATATGAGAGCCCTTCCTCTTCCAGAGGAGGGAGGGGTGTCAAGTGACCATTGACATATTTCTTACTCCTAATAACCTCACCATGTCAAATTTGGTTCCATTTGCTTGATTAGTTTTTAAGTTACGTAGAAGTTTGTGCTATATTTGTATGGAAGCCCTCCCTTTAAGAAGAGGAAGGGGTCTCGAGCTACTCTAATAACCTTTTCCGGCCTCAAAACCCCTACATAAAAATTTTCACGCCGATTAGTACAGTAGTTCCAACGTCTATAAGGATCAGAGAAGCAGACAGACGGATAGAACTGTTTTTTCATATGATTCGATTTCTTGTAGTAATCAAAATCGCTGATTTTACGTGTTAAATTATTGGTTTACCATCTATTATAACAAAATAATAATAAAAAAAATCCCGATTTTATCACTTTCCCTATTTTATCACTCCAAACATCATCAAGGGGGTGATATAATCGGGTGATCACTGTATTTGCAATGGTCGACTAAATTGATTGTTCGGTTTTGTGATGGAATTGCTCTGATATGAAACATGATGGTGCAACATCGACGTGTTATATTACAAATTACGTAACGCTGAAAATCTAGATTTCAGACCCCCCCCTCCTATGTAACGATAGGTAGCGTTCGACATGACTCCCCCCCCCCTGAAATTACTTACCACTAATCAGTCTGACTCCTCTCCGAAAATTTCAATTTCGAGCAAACATGATAGTTACGTAACTGTCTCTACTACCCCCCCCCCTCCCTCCCTCCCTCCCTCCCTCCTACGTAACAATAAGTAATGCAGTGATTCTTTGTAAAAAGTCAATCCGAAAGGAAACGATAAAAAATAAAATATTACACGTAGGTACCCTGAAACTTATTGTTGCTTGAAAAGAATTATTGTTATGTTTACTAAAAATCTTAGTTCAATACGACTAAAAAGAATTTAGTTTTAAGAGATAGGTTCAAGCATTTGAATGTCTACTATCAATCACGCAAAATATGCCAAACTTGCGTTTTTTAAATTTATTTATATCAGGTAGCCACCTTCTCTCTCTCTCCTCTTAGCACTACCTCTGAAATTATTATGAGGAAAATGTTCCATTCACCAAACCATAACCAAAACGAGAGGTAGATAAATTCTTCGGCATAACCGCAAGCTTAACGTAGGATAATTCGGTTAATTGAATAATAGCAAAGTTTGGTACCTATTAATTTCTGTATTACCTGCTTAAGCAGCCTTTTTTTAAATGAATAAAACAAAAAAATATTATATAATATCATGTTTCACACTACTCCAGCAGTTTTTCATTAATTGGTGTAGCAAACCTGCTGAAAACAATCGTTGCCCAAATAGTCCGATAGCCTAAAATAACTCTCCCTCCCGCCGTCACCGTACCACATCATTGCTACTGCGTCACTGTGATGCGAAGGGGACAAGTCAAGTTTATTATTCTCTTTTGCTATCGTTTTTCCTCATGCGACGAGCCACGTACGGAGAAAAAAACACAACGAGTTGCGCGGATCATTCTCTTCTAAGAGCTGTATATAGTCTAGTTATGTATTTATTATTTCCGAGTGAGCAATGCATCAACATTTTGTTACGTACTGAGAGGATTCAAGTTTATTCATTACTTGAACACATCGCAATCTGTACAGTTTGGGACATAACGACAATCGGGTCATAATCGTTTCGTTTCCATCGCTGCTCAAGAGGCTTAGTCAAACGAATTAACGACGCCTCTATTCTAATCAATGACGCACACGTAGAAATTTCATCTAATTGCAGCAATTCAAATAAGCAGCTGAATGGCTCATTTCTAATCCAATTCAAAGACTGCGACATACAAATCAACGGAGAACTATTCTCTAATTTCGAAGCTATTATACCTGGACGACCGTATCACCCCACAACTGGCTTATTGGTAACCGAAACAGACACATTAGATTCACCTCCCGCAGTTTATCTACGAAATCTAACACTGGAGCACCGAGAGAAACTTGAAATATTAAAACTAGAAAATAATTCACTAACATGGAAACTCAACATATTCGGATCATTCGGAGGATTAACGATAATTTCAATCATCTCTGTGATAGGGATATATTTCTATCTTTCCAGAAAGACAATAATCAACACAAAAATTAATATACCAAGCACCGAGAACAAATAAATTGCACTTACAACCTACCACCAAAAAGGATGATCTCATCATCACGGACCAAGAGATAGCAACCACAGATTTATCAGAAGAACGAAAGAAGGAAATCGAATCATTCATCAATATGTCATCACCTTTTCGAACCGTTCAACTTTGAGGACAAAGTTACTTAAGAGGGGAAGAGTTAAGCAGAACACGTCACCAATATCCGGCAAGCCATCTTATCTCATCAGGACCACCATCATCGTCGCCAAATCAGCATAAAGCAGAATTCCCAGAATGAAAATAATCTATTTCTCACCAGTAGTGTTTAGTCTGCACCAACACTATCTTTTGATTATACAAAGCATAAACAGGAAGCATAAACAAACACTCACTGCGAGGCTATATATAAGAGTATTAAAAGAATTGTAGTTTAGTCTTAAGTCTTAAGTGAATAAAGATAGACGAGCAGAAGCTCAAAAAATATATTTTTTGCCCTATTTCGTGGCAGAAGAATTAACTCTGGATTACAGTCTATGCTGAGAGAGGAAGAGAGCGTTGGGAGCGTGCGAAAATAAGCACACGATTCCAATACACTAAGCGAAATAAATGCTGACTCGGTGGGAGACAAAAGGTCCGGTACCGGAGGGTAGGGAGCTAATTATTATTCTATCACAAAGTTTAACAGCTATTAACGTCGGTGAGGAAATGATTTCGTATCGAAAAATTCAATATTCATTACTAGTTTGCTTCCTTTTGGCATGGCGAAAAGAGGTGACGTTTCTTGCCAGTTTGTGAGTTTTGAATCTTGCTTCAGATAGTTTCTCGCTGGCACATATGAGAACCGAATTTAAATTTGCCTCACGCCATCAAGTTTTTGCCTCACGAAGATGTCATCACACTGTCATCAGTGCGGCACGTCTAGGACCCTTTCACATTGCACCGGTGCTAACTTTTATCGCTTGTTTGTTCATCTCTTCCCGCAGGATTAGTGGACCATCAAATTTTCACGACCCTTTTCGCACTGTCATTTGTTACCGTTCGTCACTTTGCTTTGCTGCGGTATGTACCTCGTGTAGCTCGGAAAACCCAAATTTGGCCGGAGGACAAGTTGCGGTCGGCGCACGGCTCAACCCCTTGATCACCTTTCGACTTCTAAGAAGCGGGACACATTTCGTTACAAAGCCGGGTAAGTTTCGTGATTGACGACCTTTTGTGGGGAGGGCAACTTTTGAATGAGAGATTGCTCATTCGAAAGGAACCGCTTGAATGGTGAGCAGACCGGGCAGGAGCAGCATGCTGTTCCTCCCAAGTGGCCGTCGCTAGTTTGGGCACTTGTTCAAAATTCTGACGGCGAAACGTTCTTTGTTTGAGCTCGAAATTTTTCGGGCTGATTTGTCGAGATTGATTTGAACCACAACGATTGGAATAAATCATAAAACCTTCCAATTTATGCAGCACCCCTGTGGTTTGCAGATTATAATTTATGAATGAAATTTGTCATTTTCCGAACAATACTGCTGATTGTTTTGCCTTGCCCTAGATTCTAGGAACAGTGTGTTGCGACGTTTAAAATGACATCACATCGATAAAACCGGGAAAAGTTTAATTACACATAACCGACCGCATCGTGTAAAGTCGCGGGTTGGTTGACCCATTCCATCGTACGTCGCAAGTCGCAAGAAAGACATCGCTGATAAACCGCCAAACAGGGAGGAAATCAGCGAGGAGGAACATTAGTGCCAGCTGTCTGGCAGTGAAAATAATAATAGTCATCGTTCAGACCAGCTGCCCCCGGGGCGGAAATTCTTTGCGCGCTACTGAATGCTTCCTGGGTGGCTGCTGGCTGGCTAGTGGGTTGGGTGCAGGTTGCGGGCGGAAATGTCCTCGTTAGGTTTTATTTCTGTCTGTTTTCGGGGGTGTTGTCGAAATTAAAGGGAGGTTAACATCTAGTCGTTGGTGTTGCTGCGGGTACGGGAGAGTAATTAAATGAATTTCAAATTTTCTAACATGTTTGTTGGCTGTTAATCCCTCTAGGCTTCAGTGTTTTGCGATGAAACTGGAAATTTGAATGAAGCCATTAAATTGGTTGTTTGGTTGATCATAACTAAAACCAAACAATTGGTGATTAATATTTGAGGATTCACAAATTTATCAATAATAAATGTTCAATCGTTAACTTCGGTAATTTACGATAAAATAATATGGCTAACCGTATTCCCCGTCATTATCAATAAAATGGTACATGTTGTCATACAAAAAGCATTTCAACTCGTTTACGGGCCATACGTTATTAGCATCCGAATGCCGTCACGGTGGGAGGACTAGAGAGCGTTTGTTGGCTTTTCTTTCTGAATAATGAATAGTAAACAACACGCAGAGCTTCAAACAGTTTCGGACATTTTCACATTCAAGGCTGTGACGTCAGGTTTTTGGTGGATTCGATGAATGGATGTCACGGTGAAGACATATTTTGTTTGAGCAACGGGGAGGTTTTTTGGTTTATGTCATTAAGGCATTGTGAGTTATTTTATAGTGAAGCCTAATTAAGACGCAGTAATTAAACTGTGCTAACATTAATTAGCTGTACACATTAAGATAGCTTTGAAAGGCTCGAAATCAAATAACTCATATCATTTAATAAACTGACAACATCACAACTTTGAACTCACATTCACTTGTACTAAGCGATTTTTTTTTCAAATAATCTACCATTGGAGCTTTAATCTCATTAAAAAATCAATTGAGTTGATTAGCGAGTATTTTGATTAGCACTATGGTTATTAAAAAAATCTATATTGTCTTTTCAATACTGGATGTTCAGAAAGTTCGAATACACTTTGAAAATGTGTTAAAAAATGAAAATACAAGATATTCTTTCCTGAATCAATTTTTTTTGAAGATGTGTTTATTGAGAACTTTTACGACACATAAGCATGAAGCATATAAGCACGACATATAGGCAGGTTGGCAAATGGTTGAAAACGTGTAACTTAGACCCCATTATGGCCATTCACCTCTGTCCAGCAACTCCTATCCCAACCTCCACGAGGTACCGACCGTGATACGAGTAACCTTAGCGGAGATCGAGTAACCAATCCCCGGTGGAAACTATGGTCGTATGCTAACTGGGAAGGGGGGTCGTACGCGACTGTATCCCCATATTAGGGGCGGCGTACAACAGCGTCTGACCTGGAGCGGGCGGCTGAATCATGGAAAGCTGTATCCCGCCAGCTACACCTAAGATGGTAGCCCCATTAGCAGAATGTAGGTATCGCGATCCTGGTAAGGTAGCATACCGAAGCATTTCTTTAACCACGAACAACGAAATTAGAAATACGGAACAGATTAATCGTCGAAAAGATTAAATTGGAACGTCCGAACTCTCAATGAACCGACGCGGGCTGGCTTGCTTACTCGAAAACTACATCGCACAGTGTTTCATTTTGCTGATTTCGTGCGCAAAATTAATAGCGTTTTCAAATTAGATTTTAGTGATATATTTTATTCGGAAAATATATGCTAAATATAGCGTTTTACAATCTTCAGCAAAAATATAAATCCAATAAAATCACGTAATTTTTTAGCAGGTCATAGAAATATACAAAACCATAAGAAAGAGTTAGAATGAAAAATATGAATTTTTGGTCAAAGTTCAACACATGACGTCATCTAAAGTGAATCAAAAATCGTATTAAAAATAAATACGAAATATGAGAGTATTTGATAAAGTTAGAATTTTTATGCAAAAGATTTTTTTCATTCAAACAATCGAAAAGACTCTATTAGACAAATGATTTTGTATCCGTTTAGAAGTAGAATAGACGTGCTTTCAGAACATCAAAAAGTTATCCGTTAATGGTTGAATAACCTTTTTTATTTTGAACCATAGCTAGATCAAATGTCAGCAAAAATGTGTATTTCTGGTTGGCTAATAATTTTCTAGAAGTTATAAAATATGTAAAATATCCAGGAAAAAAGTTATATCCAAAATTACGATTTGGGCGAACTTTGCATATTAAACTTTTTATATCTTTTTTAACATAAGAGATAGAAATCCGTCACCTTGGACAAAGTTGCTAGTTAAACCATTTGCCATAACTTTTTCGAAGACACTAGCTGTCTGTCTCACTGCCCTGAAAAAATAAATTTTCCATATCACTTCTAGGTGAATTAATCACTAAATCGTACATCCTGTAAGAAGCACAATAAAATACATAGAAACTTTTCCGAATAAAGTGCCGTTTTGACTCAAACTTAGAACAGTCTCAAACTTCGAACACTTTAGAGTAAAAATCATATTATTATAGCTAGAGTAATCAAAAGTATGATTATTATATACCATTTCGTTCATTTTTTTCTTAACTTCTAAATGGTCGGACTGGTTTCATTGTTTTGGTAATCTTTTGTAGGTTTTATTAAAAAATCAGATTTTTAAAAAATTAGCTCATTTGAATACATAATTGTTTTTTAATTTTTCGTCTTATTTTATTTTTCAATAAATGATTTTTTTAAATGTATTTTTTTGGAAAGACAGAATTATTATCTACAACTTTGTCGAAGACGTCACACCAATCAAACGAACCGAAGTGCTTTTTTATTTTATACTCATTTTTCACTATATTATGAATTATGATGTATTCGATGCTACTTATAGTGTATATCATTATACAGGCTATTTCGAGAGACTAGCAATCAATTTCATTAAATAAATTCTAAATGTTTTAAACTCCGCCTTCCACAATTGAAAAAACGATTAAGTCCCAGAGAGTCGATTTTTGCAATTTTTTTTTCCAGATGACACCAATTCTCGACGTTTCATGCGTTTCTTAGTCATTTGGCATCAAAAACCATCGAAAACCGATTTTTTTTTGGCTATGAAAATACAGTAATCACCCGATTATATCAGTACCCGATTTTATCTGCCCCCGATTTTATCACCTTTTTCACCCAATTTTGTCATCATATAACATTGTATGTCCACCATCTTCGAATCTCGCAATTATTTACAAGTGCCAGTTCCACTGTCATTTAAGATACAAGCTTTCGTCTTTTAATGTCTGTAGACAGTATCCTCGATTAATTTTTATTTTTAAAATCATTGGTGTTGTTTCAACTACTTCATCGATTTTTCTCCCTCTCTAGTTTTGCTCAGGCCTATCGGTCCAAAAAGCCAGGGATTGTGACTGTTAGATACGTTACGTACGTCATCGATTTGTTTCTGCTTCTGGGTGAATTAAGAAAAAGTACAAAAAGTCTCAATTTTCATGTGTTTTGAAATGTATTGAAGAGATATTTTGTGAAAGGGCTATCAGTAAACCACATAAACACATTTTGGGTCATTTCTGATCCCTCTTCCGTAACCTTAGAAAATAGCTGAAACTAATTTTTTGAGCTGCTTGAGATATGTATGACACTAAGAGAACAACTTCACAGCTTTATGCAAACACTAGTACCTAACCTACGAACTAGTAGTGAAATTTATGTTTTACTCATATGAGAGCCCTTCCTCTTCCAGAGGAGGGAGGGGTGTCAAGTGACCATTGACATATTTCTTACTCCTAATAACCTCACCATGTCAAATTTGGTTCCATTTGCTTGATTAGTTTTTAAGTTACGTAGAAGTTTGTGCTATATTTGTATGGAAGCCCTCCCTTTAAGAAGAGGAAGGGGTCTCGAGCTACTCTAATAACCTTTTCCGGCCTCAAAACCCCTACATAAAAATTTTCACGCCGATTAGTACAGTAGTTCCAACGTCTATAAGGATCAGAGAAGCAGACAGACGGATAGAACTGTTTTTTCATATGATTCGATTTCTTGTAGTAATCAAAATCGCTGATTTTACGTGTTAAATTATTGGTTTACCATCTATTATAACAAAATAATAATAAAAAAAATCCCGATTTTATCACTTTCCCTATTTTATCACTCCAAACATCATCAAGGGGGTGATATAATCGGGTGATCACTGTATTTGCAATGGTCGACTAAATTGATTGTTCGGTTTTGTGATGGAATTGCTCTGATATGAAACATGATGGTGCAACATCGACGTGTTATATTACAAATTACGTAACGCTGAAAATCTAGATTTCAGACCCCCCCCTCCTATGTAACGATAGGTAGCGTTCGACATGACTCCCCCCCCCCTGAAATTACTTACCACTAATCAGTCTGACTCCTCTCCGAAAATTTCAATTTCGAGCAAACATGATAGTTACGTAACTGTCTCTACTACCCCCCCCCCTCCCTCCCTCCCTCCCTCCCTCCTACGTAACAATAAGTAATGCAGTGATTCTTTGTAAAAAGTCAATCCGAAAGGAAACGATAAAAAATAAAATATTACACGTAGGTACCCTGAAACTTATTGTTGCTTGAAAAGAATTATTGTTATGTTTACTAAAAATCTTAGTTCAATACGACTAAAAAGAATTTAGTTTTAAGAGATAGGTTCAAGCATTTGAATGTCTACTATCAATCACGCAAAATATGCCAAACTTGCGTTTTTTAAATTTATTTATATCAGGTAGCCACCTTCTCTCTCTCTCCTCTTAGCACTACCTCTGAAATTATTATGAGGAAAATGTTCCATTCACCAAACCATAACCAAAACGAGAGGTAGATAAATTCTTCGGCATAACCGCAAGCTTAACGTAGGATAATTCGGTTAATTGAATAATAGCAAAGTTTGGTACCTATTAATTTCTGTATTACCTGCTTAAGCAGCCTTTTTTTAAATGAATAAAACAAAAAAATATTATATAATATCATGTTTCACACTACTCCAGCAGTTTTTCATTAATTGGTGTAGCAAACCTGCTGAAAACAATCGTTGCCCAAATAGTCCGATAGCCTAAAATAACTCTCCCTCCCGCCGTCACCGTACCACATCATTGCTACTGCGTCACTGTGATGCGAAGGGGACAAGTCAAGTTTATTATTCTCTTTTGCTATCGTTTTTCCTCATGCGACGAGCCACGTACGGAGAAAAAAACACAACGAGTTGCGCGGATCATTCTCTTCTAAGAGCTGTATATAGTCTAGTTATGTATTTATTATTTCCGAGTGAGCAATGCATCAACATTTTGTTACGTACTGAGAGGATTCAAGTTTATTCATTACTTGAACACATCGCAATCTGTACAGTTTGGGACATAACGACAATCGGGTCATAATCGTTTCGTTTCCATCGCTGCTCAAGAGGCTTAGTCAAACGAATTAACGACGCCTCTATTCTAATCAATGACGCACACGTAGAAATTTCATCTAATTGCAGCAATTCAAATAAGCAGCTGAATGGCTCATTTCTAATCCAATTCAAAGACTGCGACATACAAATCAACGGAGAACTATTCTCTAATTTCGAAGCTATTATACCTGGACGACCGTATCACCCCACAACTGGCTTATTGGTAACCGAAACAGACACATTAGATTCACCTCCCGCAGTTTATCTACGAAATCTAACACTGGAGCACCGAGAGAAACTTGAAATATTAAAACTAGAAAATAATTCACTAACATGGAAACTCAACATATTCGGATCATTCGGAGGATTAACGATAATTTCAATCATCTCTGTGATAGGGATATATTTCTATCTTTCCAGAAAGACAATAATCAACACAAAAATTAATATACCAAGCACCGAGAACAAATAAATTGCACTTACAACCTACCACCAAAAAGGATGATCTCATCATCACGGACCAAGAGATAGCAACCACAGATTTATCAGAAGAACGAAAGAAGGAAATCGAATCATTCATCAATATGTCATCACCTTTTCGAACCGTTCAACTTTGAGGACAAAGTTACTTAAGAGGGGAAGAGTTAAGCAGAACACGTCACCAATATCCGGCAAGCCATCTTATCTCATCAGGACCACCATCATCGTCGCCAAATCAGCATAAAGCAGAATTCCCAGAATGAAAATAATCTATTTCTCACCAGTAGTGTTTAGTCTGCACCAACACTATCTTTTGATTATACAAAGCATAAACAGGAAGCATAAACAAACACTCACTGCGAGGCTATATATAAGAGTATTAAAAGAATTGTAGTTTAGTCTTAAGTCTTAAGTGAATAAAGATAGACGAGCAGAAGCTCAAAAAATATATTTTTTGCCCTATTTCGTGGCAGAAGAATTAACTCTGGATTACAGTCTATGCTGAGAGAGGAAGAGAGCGTTGGGAGCGTGCGAAAATAAGCACACGATTCCAATACACTAAGCGAAATAAATGCTGACTCGGTGGGAGACAAAAGGTCCGGTACCGGAGGGTAGGGAGCTAATTATTATTCTATCACAAAGTTTAACAGCTATTAACGTCGGTGAGGAAATGATTTCGTATCGAAAAATTCAATATTCATTACTAGTTTGCTTCCTTTTGGCATGGCGAAAAGAGGTGACGTTTCTTGCCAGTTTGTGAGTTTTGAATCTTGCTTCAGATAGTTTCTCGCTGGCACATATGAGAACCGAATTTAAATTTGCCTCACGCCATCAAGTTTTTGCCTCACGAAGATGTCATCACACTGTCATCAGTGCGGCACGTCTAGGACCCTTTCACATTGCACCGGTGCTAACTTTTATCGCTTGTTTGTTCATCTCTTCCCGCAGGATTAGTGGACCATCAAATTTTCACGACCCTTTTCGCACTGTCATTTGTTACCGTTCGTCACTTTGCTTTGCTGCGGTATGTACCTCGTGTAGCTCGGAAAACCCAAATTTGGCCGGAGGACAAGTTGCGGTCGGCGCACGGCTCAACCCCTTGATCACCTTTCGACTTCTAAGAAGCGGGACACATTTCGTTACAAAGCCGGGTAAGTTTCGTGATTGACGACCTTTTGTGGGGAGGGCAACTTTTGAATGAGAGATTGCTCATTCGAAAGGAACCGCTTGAATGGTGAGCAGACCGGGCAGGAGCAGCATGCTGTTCCTCCCAAGTGGCCGTCGCTAGTTTGGGCACTTGTTCAAAATTCTGACGGCGAAACGTTCTTTGTTTGAGCTCGAAATTTTTCGGGCTGATTTGTCGAGATTGATTTGAACCACAACGATTGGAATAAATCATAAAACCTTCCAATTTATGCAGCACCCCTGTGGTTTGCAGATTATAATTTATGAATGAAATTTGTCATTTTCCGAACAATACTGCTGATTGTTTTGCCTTGCCCTAGATTCTAGGAACAGTGTGTTGCGACGTTTAAAATGACATCACATCGATAAAACCGGGAAAAGTTTAATTACACATAACCGACCGCATCGTGTAAAGTCGCGGGTTGGTTGACCCATTCCATCGTACGTCGCAAGTCGCAAGAAAGACATCGCTGATAAACCGCCAAACAGGGAGGAAATCAGCGAGGAGGAACATTAGTGCCAGCTGTCTGGCAGTGAAAATAATAATAGTCATCGTTCAGACCAGCTGCCCCCGGGGCGGAAATTCTTTGCGCGCTACTGAATGCTTCCTGGGTGGCTGCTGGCTGGCTAGTGGGTTGGGTGCAGGTTGCGGGCGGAAATGTCCTCGTTAGGTTTTATTTCTGTCTGTTTTCGGGGGTGTTGTCGAAATTAAAGGGAGGTTAACATCTAGTCGTTGGTGTTGCTGCGGGTACGGGAGAGTAATTAAATGAATTTCAAATTTTCTAACATGTTTGTTGGCTGTTAATCCCTCTAGGCTTCAGTGTTTTGCGATGAAACTGGAAATTTGAATGAAGCCATTAAATTGGTTGTTTGGTTGATCATAACTAAAACCAAACAATTGGTGATTAATATTTGAGGATTCACAAATTTATCAATAATAAATGTTCAATCGTTAACTTCGGTAATTTACGATAAAATAATATGGCTAACCGTATTCCCCGTCATTATCAATAAAATGGTACATGTTGTCATACAAAAAGCATTTCAACTCGTTTACGGGCCATACGTTATTAGCATCCGAATGCCGTCACGGTGGGAGGACTAGAGAGCGTTTGTTGGCTTTTCTTTCTGAATAATGAATAGTAAACAACACGCAGAGCTTCAAACAGTTTCGGACATTTTCACATTCAAGGCTGTGACGTCAGGTTTTTGGTGGATTCGATGAATGGATGTCACGGTGAAGACATATTTTGTTTGAGCAACGGGGAGGTTTTTTGGTTTATGTCATTAAGGCATTGTGAGTTATTTTATAGTGAAGCCTAATTAAGACGCAGTAATTAAACTGTGCTAACATTAATTAGCTGTACACATTAAGATAGCTTTGAAAGGCTCGAAATCAAATAACTCATATCATTTAATAAACTGACAACATCACAACTTTGAACTCACATTCACTTGTACTAAGCGATTTTTTTTTCAAATAATCTACCATTGGAGCTTTAATCTCATTAAAAAATCAATTGAGTTGATTAGCGAGTATTTTGATTAGCACTATGGTTATTAAAAAAATCTATATTGTCTTTTCAATACTGGATGTTCAGAAAGTTCGAATACACTTTGAAAATGTGTTAAAAAATGAAAATACAAGATATTCTTTCCTGAATCAATTTTTTTTGAAGATGTGTTTATTGAGAACTTTTACGACACATAAGCATGAAGCATATAAGCACGACATATAGGCAGGTTGGCAAATGGTTGAAAACGTGTAACTTAGACCCCATTATGGCCATTCACCTCTGTCCAGCAACTCCTATCCCAACCTCCACGAGGTACCGACCGTGATACGAGTAACCTTAGCGGAGATCGAGTAACCAATCCCCGGTGGAAACTATGGTCGTATGCTAACTGGGAAGGGGGGTCGTACGCGACTGTATCCCCATATTAGGGGCGGCGTACAACAGCGTCTGACCTGGAGCGGGCGGCTGAATCATGGAAAGCTGTATCCCGCCAGCTACACCTAAGATGGTAGCCCCATTAGCAGAATGTAGGTATCGCGATCCTGGTAAGGTAGCATACCGAAGCATTTCTTTAACCACGAACAACGAAATTAGAAATACGGAACAGATTAATCGTCGAAAAGATTAAATTGGAACGTCCGAACTCTCAATGAACCGACGCGGGCTGGCTTGCTTACTCGAAAACTACATCGCACAGTGTTTCATTTTGCTGATTTCGTGCGCAAAATTAATAGCGTTTTCAAATTAGATTTTAGTGATATATTTTATTCGGAAAATATATGCTAAATATAGCGTTTTACAATCTTCAGCAAAAATATAAATCCAATAAAATCACGTAATTTTTTAGCAGGTCATAGAAATATACAAAACCATAAGAAAGAGTTAGAATGAAAAATATGAATTTTTGGTCAAAGTTCAACACATGACGTCATCTAAAGTGAATCAAAAATCGTATTAAAAATAAATACGAAATATGAGAGTATTTGATAAAGTTAGAATTTTTATGCAAAAGATTTTTTTCATTCAAACAATCGAAAAGACTCTATTAGACAAATGATTTTGTATCCGTTTAGAAGTAGAATAGACGTGCTTTCAGAACATCAAAAAGTTATCCGTTAATGGTTGAATAACCTTTTTTATTTTGAACCATAGCTAGATCAAATGTCAGCAAAAATGTGTATTTCTGGTTGGCTAATAATTTTCTAGAAGTTATAAAATATGTAAAATATCCAGGAAAAAAGTTATATCCAAAATTACGATTTGGGCGAACTTTGCATATTAAACTTTTTATATCTTTTTTAACATAAGAGATAGAAATCCGTCACCTTGGACAAAGTTGCTAGTTAAACCATTTGCCATAACTTTTTCGAAGACACTAGCTGTCTGTCTCACTGCCCTGAAAAAATAAATTTTCCATATCACTTCTAGGTGAATTAATCACTAAATCGTACATCCTGTAAGAAGCACAATAAAATACATAGAAACTTTTCCGAATAAAGTGCCGTTTTGACTCAAACTTAGAACAGTCTCAAACTTCGAACACTTTAGAGTAAAAATCATATTATTATAGCTAGAGTAATCAAAAGTATGATTATTATATACCATTTCGTTCCTCGGGATGTCCTTTACCAAGGGATGTATATCTCTTCACTGTTGTAGGACCACTTCCAGGGAACCAGCAGGCGTTGAAAAAAGTGACAGTCAGTGTTGAGACGGTTTGCCTATCTATCTCTTAGTGATTACATTGTAGTGTTCGGAATTTGAATCAAAGCCGAGTTCTGAATTTCTATATAAATAGCACTTAATTGCAACAAAAATAAATTAACCAACATGTTGAACCATTCCGCGTCGAACACTCGACAGAAACGGACGTGCAAAGTGGTCGTTCTATTACAATCCGGTCCGTGTGTACGAATAGCCAAACAAAAGAGTGTATTATTCGCGCTAAAGGCCAACTAGATTGTGAGTTGTGTCGATACGTTCTGTACCCGGCTCACAACTTTGGCTGTATTGGTGCAAAATACCAGCTGCAGTTTTGATCTGTGCACCGTGAATAGATCTTTTTAATCCAAGCCCATCAGTTGACAGTCGAGTCCGTGTCGCTGTGCTGAGTGATCTCACACCCGGCTCACTGCTGGTGGCTGTATTGGTGCTGCTGTACTGGTGCTGCTGGCTGCTTTGGGTGCAGCTTCGAACGATCGGACAACCACTGCTGGAAGGAAGAAGTAAAGAGGTACGTGTTCTTGTCGGCGCTAGTGCGCTAGTGCGCTACATTTAGCGCAATGGATATAGATCCCTCGCCTCCCGTGCCACCATCCCCGAACCCCCCTGACCCTGACCCTTCTGTTACCCCCTCCCCTGTTCATTCTCCAGTCCCCCCTCGCCCCAGGCTTTACCCGGACGGATCTCAACAGGGCAGCTATACTGTTTATTTTCGTCCAAAGGCAGGAGTGAATTCAAAGCGTTTAAACATACTGCAAATTGCTAAAGACCTGACGAAGGGGTACAAGGCCGTGACCGAAATTTCCAAGGTCTGACCTAACAAGCTCCGTGTCGTGGTCAGTGATCAGGCACAGGCCAATGCTATCGCTTGCTCTGAGCTCTTCACACGCGAGTATCGCGTTTACATACCCGTACGAGACGTGGAGATCGACGGTGTCATAACCGATTCGAGTCTGTCTGTCGAGTGTATCCTAAAAAGCGCGACCGGTTGCTTCAAAAATACCGAAACACAGGCGAAGATTTTGGATTGTAAGCAATTGCGGTCCATGTCTCTCGTCGGCGGTAAAAAAGTTTACACTCCGTCAGACTCGTTTCGCGTTACGTTTGCCGGATCTGCACTCCCTAGCCACGTCTCGATCGACCGGGTTCGTCTGCCTGTGCGATTGTATGTACCCCGTGTTATGAATTGCACCAATTGCAAGCAGTTAGGCCACACAGCCGCCTACTGCTGCAATAAGGCACGATGTAGCAAGTGTGGGGAGACTCATGCGGAAGATTCTTGCAGTGTTAATGCTGAAAAATGTATTCACTGTGGGGAAAACCAGCATGAGCTCTCCACATGCCCGGTGTACATGCAGCGCAGAGATAAAATCAAGCGGTCACTTAAGGAGCGTTCAAAGCGTTCTTACGCTGAGATACTGAAGAAGACCCCTTTGATCTGTTGCCCTCTGATGAAACCGATTCTGACGATTCATCAGCGGGAACATCTTATGCCAATCCTGGGGAGTCTAGGGAGAGGAAAAATGTTTCTTCTCCTAAACTTCCCCGTAAAGGTCCTAAGATTTCCCAAAGTGTAATGAAAAGTACGAACAAACCAAACAGTGCTGCGGAAAAACCGAAGCAAACTCCTCCTGGGCTTGCAAATTTAAAGTCCCAGAAGGAGTTCCCAGCACTGCCAGGAACATCTAAAACCCCAGTTGTTCCTTTTGCACATCCAGTTGATGAAACAAACTCTGGATTAGTGAAATTTTCTGACATTGTGGACTGGATTTTTGAAAATTTCAATGTACCCGATCCAATTAAAATTTTTCTTACAGCATTCCTCCCAACAGTTAGATCATTTTTGAAGCAGTTGACTGCCCAATGGCCCCTCCTTGCAGCGATTGTATCCTTCGATGCCTAATTCAACTGCGTATATGAAGGATTCTATCTCTGTCTTACAGTGGAATTGTAGAAGTATTTTACCAAAAATTGATTCGTTTAAAGTTTTGATAAATAAAAACAAATGCGATGCATTTTCCCTTTGTGAAACTTGGCTTACTTCAAATATTGATCTCAACTTCCATGATTTTAATATTATTCGCTTTGATCGAGACACCCCATATGGAGGAGTACTTTTAGGGATTAAAAAGTGCTATTCTTTCTATCGTATTAACCTCCCCGCGATTCCAGGCATCGAAGTTGTCGCATGTCAAATGACAATACAAGGTAAAGAGCTTTGTATTGCCTCAATATATATTCCTCCCAGAGCACAGGTTTGGCAACGGCTGCTCTTTGATTTAATAGAACTTCTTCCCTCGCCACGTTTGATTTTGGGAGACTTCAACTCTCATGGCGTGGCTTGGGGTTCCCCATACAATGATAACCGCTCCTCTTTAATCTATAACCTTTGCGATGACTTCGACATGACTATTTTAAACAACGGTGAAATGACACGTATCCCGAAACCTCCAGCGCGCCCAAGCGCTTTGGATCTATCCTTATGTTCGACGTCGCTACGGTTGGATTGCACATGGAAGGTAATCCTTGATCCTCACGGTAGCGACCATTTGCCTATTCTTATTTCAATTAATAACGGGTCAACTCGCATGCGACCAATTGACATTCCGTATGACCTCACACGAAATGTCGATTGGAAGTTATACGAGGAAATGATTTCAAAAGCGGTCGAGTCGATTCAACATCATTCACCACTTGAAGAAAAAACCTCCTCGCGGGCTTGATTCTCGACGCCGCGTTGCAAGCCCAAACGAAGAAATATCCCGGCGTAACGATCAAAGAACGGCCTCCCACTCCGTGGTGGGACCAAGAGTGCTCCGATGTCTACACGCAAAGATCCGACGCGTATCTGACCTTCCGGGATACAGACGATGCCGACGACTTTAAACGTTATTCGGAGCTTGATACCAAGTTTAAAAGCTTGACTAAGGCAAAGAATATTGGATATTGGCGTCGGTTCGTAAACGAGACGTCGAGGGAGACATCAATGAGCACTCTTTGGAACACAGCCCACAGAATGCGGAATCGCGTAACGGTCAACGAAAGTGCGGAGTCTTCAAGTAGGTGGATATTTGATTTTGCCAGGAAAGTATGTCCGGACTCTGTTCCTGAGCAAAACATTGTTCGCGATGCGTCTCCGGGCCACGACGCGATTGAATCACCTTTTACGATGGCAGAATTTTCAGTTGCCCTCCTGTCCTGTAACAATAACGCGCCTGGGTTAGATAGAATCAAATTCAACTTGTTGAAGAATCTACCCGGCAATGCCAAGAGGCGCTTGTTGAACTTGTTCAATAAGTTCCTGGAGCAAAACATTGTACCGCAGGATTGGAGGCAAGTGAAGGTGATCGCCATCCAAAAACCAGGGAAACCAGCTTCTGATCACAACTCTTATAGGCCGATTGCAATGCTATCCTGTATCCGGAAATTGATGGAAAAAATGATACTCCGTCGTTTAGACCATTGGGTCGAATCAAATGGTCTACTATGAGATACTCAATTTGGCTTCCGCCGCGCCAAAGGGACGAATGATTGTCTTGCGTTGCTTTCAACAGATATTCAGCTGGCGTATGCTCGCAAAGAACAAATGGCGTCTGCGTTCTTGGACATTAAGGGGGCTTTTCATTCCGTTTCTATTGACATTCTTTCGGGTAAACTTCACCGACAAGGATTTTCTCCAATTTTGAACAATTTTTTGCACAATTTGTTGTCCGAAAAGCACATGCATTTTACGCACGGCGATTTGGCAACTTTTCGCATTAGCTACATGGGTCTTCCCCAGGGCTCATGTTTAAGCCCCCTTCTTTACGACTTTTATGTAAATGACATCGACGAATGTCTGGCAAACTCATGCACGATAAGACAACTTGCAGACGACAGTGTAATCTCTGTTACAGGAGCCAAAGCTGCCGATTTGCAAGGACCATTGCAAGATACCTTGGACAATTTGTCTGCTTGGGCTTTACAGCAAGGTATCGAATTCTCTCCGGAGAAGACTGAGATAGTAGTTTTTTCTAGGAAGCATGAACCTGCTCAGCTTCAAACACAATTAATGGGTAAAACGATTTCTCAGGTTTTGGTACACAAATATCTTGGTGTCTGGTTCGACTCTAAAAGCACCTGGGGTTGTCACGTGAGGTATCTGATGAAAAAATGTCAACAAAGAGTGAATTTTCTTCGCACAATAACCGGACAATGGTGGGGAGCCCACCCAGGATACCTTATAAGGCTTTACCAAACAACGATATTGTCTGTCATTGAGTACGGGTGTTTCTGCTTCCGCTCCGCAGCAAACACACATTTGATCAAACTGGAGCGAATACAATATCGTTGTTTGCGTATCGCCTTGGGTTGCATGCAATCGACCCATACGATGAGTTTGGAGGTCTTAGCTGGAGTACTACCATTGAAAAACCACTTCTGGAGCCTGTCTTCTCGTATTCTTATCAAATGTGAGGTCTTGAACCGTCCCGTGATTGAAAATTTTGAAAGGTTAATCGAACTTAATTCTCAAACCCGTTTTATGACATTGTATTTCAATCACATGTCCCAAAATATTAACCCTTCTTCGAATATTCCAAATCGTGTCGACTTATCAAATACTTCTGATTCTACTGTGTTTTTCGATACATCCATGATAGAAGAAACTCGTGGAATCCCGGATCATTTACGCGTGCAGCAGATCCCCAAAAATTTTTTCCAATAAAAATCGAAACATCAACTGCGACAATATGTACTACTGACGGATCATTTCTTGATGGTTCGGTATCTTCAATAACAATTTAACCGTCTCCCATAAGCTCGATAATCCTGCTTCTGTTTACGTCGCAGAATTAGCTGCAATTCAGTACACCCTAGGGATTATCGAAAAAATGCCCACGGACCATTATTTCATCTTTACGGACAGTCTCAGTTCCATTGAGGCTCTCCGATCGATGAAAGATGTTAAGCACTCTCCGTATTTCCTGGGGAAAATACGGGAACATCTGAGTGCTTTATCCGAAAAATCTACTCAGATTACCTTAGCGTGGGTCCCTTCTCACTGCTCGATACCGGGTAATGAGAAAGCGGACTTTTTGGCTAAGGTGGGCGCAACAAACGGTGATATTTATGAAAGACCAATTGCCTTTAATGAATTTTTCGCATTTGTACGTCAGAATACGATCATCAGTTGGCAAAATTCTTGGACCAAGGGGGAACTGGGAAGGTGGTTACATTCCATAATCCCCAAGGTATCGACGAACCCGTGGTTCAAGGGGTTGGATGTAGGTCGGGATTTCATTTGCGTGATGTCCCGGCTTATGTCCAATCACTATAGATTTGACGCGCATCTCCGTCGTGTTGGGCTCGGGGAAAGTGGTATCTGTGCCTGTGGTGAAGGTTATCACGACATAGAGCACGTTGTTTGGTCATGCCTTGTACACCGTGACGCCAGGTCTAAATTAATAGCTTCCCTGCAGGCCGAAAGTAGGCAGCCGGCTGTTCCTGTTCGTGATGTCTTGGCGAGCCGTGACCTATCCTACATGTCCCTTATATACGTTTTCCTGAAATCCATCCACGCCCCAGTTTAGTCCTATCCCCTTCCGCCTACATCCAACCAAACGACAAGAACACGTTAAGACCCCGGATCCGGAAACAGCAACTAGACCCGCACGATACTCTCAGGCCCCGAGGGAGACAACCCAATATGCCAGTCCGTAATATCTTGGCCCAGCAGCGGAACATATTCAATATGCTGCTTACCTATGGCGATGGAAAACCATCAAACAACAAATCAGTGCTTTTCATGCAAAACATTCTAGCTTAAGTTAGATTTAGTTTCAGCTCGTAGTCGGCAGCGAGGATAAAAAATTTGCTTTTAGTTATTGAGATACTTTAGAAAGTAAGCTACCAGATATAATTGGCGCCGTTAAACATTGAATTGTATTTGTGCCGTGTCAAATAAACTATAGATGAGAAAAAAAAAATATGTTGAACCTTTAAGATCGACGAGAAAACTCATTTTTAGATATTCTTTAGTGCAAGAAGTTACATCATAGCTTAAGTGTTCGAAATTTGATGCAGTGCGGTATATCACTTAAATCAAATTTGAAGACGCTATTATTTTGCGCACGAAATCAGCAAAATAAAACACTGTGCAGCGGCAGGGAGTCAAAATCGCAGCGATTCATGAGGTTCGGTGGCCGGATTCCGGAGAAAGGAAATTCCGTGCAGTAGACCCTATTGCACGCACTTCTTTCAAGTACCACATCTACTACAGTGGCGGCAAAGCAGCGGAACGGGGCGTCGGTTTCGTAGTGCAGGGCAAGAGTCATCCGGTGGAAACCCGTAGATGACCGTATATGCGTGTTAAGGACAATGATGGTGATCGGCGATAAAATCGGCGATTAACATTCGATCTTTTTCAGCGTGTGAGTCAACTTCGTCTCTCAGTCGGTTCTAGCATTTATCGTACGATATGCCAGTCCGAGTGAATCATTTCGGAGATTCACTGAGATAATTCATTCTCTCTCAGAGATGGGATTTCCTATTGTCTCGAGATTCTTTTCTTTTGTTTTGACACTTGGATTCTATCAGCGCAGAGTGAATTATCGACTTGTAGATCTACAAGTCGATAATTCACTCTTCGCTGATAGAATCTAAGTCTAGATAAACATTTCAAAAGGCCCTATCTGCTTTCATCGTTTTTCCGGAGGGTTTTTTCATTTTGATAATGGCTCAGTTCTAGTGACTCTCCCAAGCGTGGGAACGAAAACCACCAAGGCAAGAGTGATACCTCCGCTATCAACTTGTATAAATATCGCGTCATAAAAGGTGTTCAATGAGTTGTGGTGATTGAATGAAAGTGATTGATCAAAAAATCGATCAATGCAGATAGGACCCTTTGAAATGTTTCTCTAGAAGTGTCAAAACAAAAGAGAAGAATCCCGAAACTATCTGAAAAGAGAAGTAATTGCGATCGCTTGGAAAATTATCCCCCTTTCTTTCTGAGTCGCAAGTGTTGTCAGTAAAATAAGTTTTTCATCGTTTAACAAAATGTTGCTTGCAGTTGTCATTGTCAATTAAATGTTCCTTTGTTCGTCGGTTTTATTTGCATCGAAGGTTTGTTCACTGATGTATGTTGGCCGATATCAAAGTTTTTATAAACAAGCAAAAACCTGCACACAATTTAGAAAAAAAATCCGCAAATATAAATAGATTCGAAAAAAGTTTGCAAGCTATGCAAAAAGTAACAACAAATATTTGCCTTTTGTAAAAACAAAATCGGCCACGGACTCTGAAAATCTGCATTTCGCAGACAATTCTGTAAATCTGGTATCCCTGTTTTGTGCTGCCTTTTAGTTGGTCTAAAGCCTGTATTACACTCTTTGACCAAGTGTCATATATTTGTCACTTTTTGACAGATAAAGATTTGGTCAAAGATAAAATGAGAAGTCGAACGCCGCGACCAAATATTGAGCAACTGGGGGACGCCGAGGCTGCACAGGAATACGCGCAGCAGCTGGAGGCAGTGCTACCTACGGAAGAGCAGTTTGGCGCAGCTACCCTTGAAGATGGCTGAAGAAGCATCCGATCCGCCATAGGTAGCATCGCAGTAGCGCTACTAGGTACAAGGGCCCCGAGTCATAGAAATGACTGGTTTGACGGCGCAATATAACACGGGCGACAATGCTGCAACACCGTACGAGAGCAAACGTGCAACGATACCGACAGGCACGGAACAGCCAAAACTCAGTCCGCCGAAGGAAGAAGCGCCAGCAAGAGGACCGAGATCGCGTAGCGATGGAAAAGCTGTAGCAAGCTAACGACGCTCGGAAGTTCTACGAGAAGCTGAACAGCTCCCGCAAAGGCTTTGTTCCGCATCATTTGTTCATCGATTTTAAATCGGCGTACGACACAATCGATCGGGACAAGCCATGGCAAATTATGCACGACTACGGATTTCCGGACAAACTAACTAACGGTTGGTCAAAGCGACGATGGATCGAGTGATGTGTCTAGTTCGAGTATCGGGAGCACTCTCGAGCCCCCTCGAAACCCGAAGAGGCCTAAGGCAAGGTGATGGTCTCTCGTGTCTACTGTTTAACATTGCCCTGGAAGGTGTCATTAGAAGAGCGGGGATTAATACGAGTGGCACGATATTCCAATAGTCGGTTCAACTGTTTGGTTTCGTCGACGATATCGACATTATGGCTCGGATCTTTGTGAAGATCGCGGATGCGTACATCGGACTAATTGCCGAAACCAAACGGATTGGACTGGTCATCAATGCATCGAAGACGAAGTACATGAAAGGAAGGGGTTCACGAGAAGACAGTGCTAACCTCCCACCTCGAGTTCAAGTTGGTGGTGATGAAATCGAGGTGGTCAACGAGTTCGTGTATCTGGGCTCACTGGTAACTGCCGACAACGATACCAGCAGAGAAATTCAACGGCGCATTATGGCAGGAAATTGTGCATACTTTGGTCTGCGGAGGACGCTCTGATCGAGTAGAATTCGTCCCCGCACCAAGTTAACCATCTACAAGACGCTGATCAGACCGGTAGTCCTCTACAAGCATGGGACATGGACTATGCTTGTGGAGGACCAACGCGCCCTCGAGCTCTTGCACTGCAGATGAAGAACGGAGTGTGGAGAAGGCGAATGAACCACGAACTGCAGGAGCTGCTTGGGGTCCACACCGTTAAGATTGGCAGATTGCGGTGGGGTGAGCATGTTGTAAGGATGTCAGATGACAGCCCGGTAAAGATGGTTCTTGAAACCAATCCGTCAGGGACGAGACAGAGAGGTGCTCAGCGGGCAAGGTGGATCGAACAGGTGGAAGACGACCTGCGGACCCTACGGAGACTGCAGAGCTGGCGAACTGCAGCCATGGACCGAGTGGAATGGAGACGACTCTTATGTACAGCAAAGGCCACAACACGGCTTGGGACTGTTTGGTAAGGTAAGCTGTTTTGTGCTGCCTTTTAGTTGGTCTAACGCTTGCAGTTTTTTCCCTCTCTGAGTTTTTGGTTTGCGATAGAATTTTACGATTATCGGGACACTCTCACTCACAAGGTGATTCAAACCAAAGATTATCGTTCCACGGCTCGAACGGATCGGGATACGATAATAAATTACCGATTGGAGTAAATGAGACGATCGAAATATCGTATTAACGAGCGACGATAATCTCGCATGCAGTCAACAGGCTATGAAGTTCACGGAGGTTTTCTTCTCGAGGGACGATACAAAACATCGCGTATTATGCCTGATCAGAATCCAATAGGATTCTCTTACGGTATTTCTCTTATACGATTTTAACCATCCTTGGTTGAGAATTAAGGGTAAATTCTTCAACTACTGTTTAATCAACACCTACGCACTGAGAAATGACAAATCCGATGAAGTCAAAGATGAGTTCTATGATAAGCTTGAGCAAATCTATGACGAGTGCCCAAAACACGACGTAAAAGTCGTCATCGGAGACGCAAACGCACAGGTTGGGAGGGAAGAATTCTTCCATCCGGTCATTGGAAGGCATAGCCTCCACTCGTCAACCAATGAAAACGGCCTGAGGCTGATAAACTTTGCCGCGGCCAGAGGAATGGGCATATGTAGCTCCTATTTTCCACGTTTGAATATTCGGAAGCACACCTGGAGGCATCCAAATGGAGAAGCCTGATTGACGGTCGGCATTTTTCGGATGTTACTGATGTTAGGTCTTTTCGGGGACCAAACATTGACTCTGACCATTATCTCGTCGTTTGTAAGATCCGCGCACGGTTGTCAAACGTGCTGAAATCTCGCACAGAGAGGACGACGCGTTTGAACATTCAGCGGTTGAAAGCTGATGGCGTGGCAGCAGAATACGCCAGAGAGCTGGATCAACGGATCGCAGAACAGCAGGAGGAAGAGTGGAAGACATAAATGGGCTGTGGAGCAGTATCCATGGCGCAATCGAAACGACTGCGAGAGAGAGGTGGTAGGTACGACGCGTGGAAGACAACGTAACGATTGATTCGATGCCGAGTGCCAAAGAGTGACAGATGAGAAGAACCGTACCAGGAGCCGCATGCTCACTGCGGCTACGCGTTAGAGCAGAGAGAGCTGCCGAAAATAGAACTCACCGTCGGAAGAAGCGCGGGTACGAGGAGCAGGTGCTCGTCAGCGCAGAGGACAGCTATGCTCAAAACGACGTGCGGAGATTCTATAGAACTGTCAACAGAGTCAGAAGCAGGAATTTCCCGGTGCCGGTCATGTGTAATGACAAGGACGGCAACTTGCTTACTGATAAACCGACGGTTGCAGCCAGGTTGAAGGAGCATTTTCAGGCACTATTGAACGGTGAGGAGCCGGATGAGCAGAGCAGGAACAGGATGACGATTATAAGTGACGAACAAGCTGTGGAGCCACCAACACAGGAGGAGGTGAAAAAGGCGATTAGTGAGCTGAAAAACGGCAAGGCCGCTGGGAAGGACGGTATCCCGGCCGAACTTCTAAAGGCAGGAAGCGAGGGGCTGTACTATGTGATCCACCAGATAATACTTAGGATCTGGGCGGATGAATTTGCCATATGCCCAATTTATAAGAAGGGTCATCGATTGGATTGTTGCAACTATCTAAGCATTACGTTGCTCAACTCCTCATATAAAGTGCTCTACCGTATCCTGTTCTTCAGATTGAAACCGTTAACGAAATCCTTTGTTGGCGAATACCAGGCTGGTTTTCGACAGGGCGTTCCACGACGGATCAAATCGACAAATCCTCGATAGGGTCCGGGAGTACAACTTACCGACTCACCATCTGTTTGTGGATTTCAAGGTGGCATACGACTCAGTGAAAAGAAAAGAGCTTTGGCAGATCATGCTGGAACACGGTTTCACGGTCACGGGTAATTAAGCTGAGTTTATGACGCTGGAAAGATCGAAATCATGCGTGCGGATAGCTGGCGAGACATCAGCCGCGTTCGTAACGTTGTGAATGGACTGAAGCAGGGAGATGCGCTCTCTAACTTAGTATTCAACATCGCCCTTGAAGGTGCAGTACGAAGAGCAAACGTGGCAAGAAACGGTACGATCATCACATCTCTACTTCGTCCGGCCCTAGACCGGTGAACGGTCCGTTAGCCAACAAAGTATGTAAGTACAGAGGCCACAGAGTACGTATGGATAAGAAGCAGCCGGCAAGGATAATATTCAGCAGCTACCCGGATAGAGGCCGATAACTTCGTGGCAGACCCCGCACGCGTTGAATGTGTGATGTCTAGAAGAATACCCAAACAGCGTGTGTAAGGGGCGACTGGAAAGGATCTGTGGAGGCGTATTATGGTTTTGGCATAGGAACTCTACGATTTATCGCAAAAAAACCGAAAAAAACGTCAGAAAAGGCCGAAATAGAAAACAAGCCTATTTTGAGCACAACTGAAAAAGATTCCGGGCTAGGATCAGAATCGCCGAAATTCGCTATAAAGATCAAATTAGTCCGAAATAGAGAAATTTGCTTCTCAAAGACCAGAAAAGTCCAAAAAAGAAAATGATCTAGAATATGCCCAGAACCGCCGAAATAGAAATTGATCCCAAAATACTCAGAATTGCCGAAGAAACGCTTCAAAGTTCAGCAAACTTAAGAATAAAAAATAATTCTTAATAACCTCAGATTCGCCGGAATCGCTTCGTTATAGCATTTTAAACCTAAAGACAGTTCTGCTAGGTTCCAGACAAATATTCGCAACTCATTGTTAATTTTATAATCCTATCCTGTAAGGTTTACCACTAAAAAACAAAACCCGTATGAACGAAGTATTTTTTTTTTTTGAAAATTGTTCATCGGGCAGGAGATAGTTTATTTGATTTTTCTTCCTTATTATGGGTAATTCATTTGAAAATTATTCAGTTTATTAGTCATAAACTTTGAAGCGGATGATGTTGGATCAAATCGTGAATATCCGAGCAAATCAGTGAAATTCTTTTAGATTTTTTTCTGCCAAAATTGGTGACTAACATAAATTTACTCGGTTTTATTTCCGCCCTCAGGTCGATAAACTCTGCCATCGTTCCTTTTTGTACTTTAATAAAAAATGCCTTAATGCAAAACCCGATAAAATAAGCCAAAAAATGTGGCAGCAAAGGATGTGACTTTACATCTAAGGCACTCTGCTCTGCTAGGAAAACTTTTAAGTTTCCGGCCATAAACACTAGAACGAGTTTCACCCGTCAAGCACAATTTTCAACCCCAACCAGAATCGTGCCAGAATCTTTCTCGAGGGGTAGGGGAGGGAAAATAATGACTGTTATTATTTACCTATTATACACAGATCATCAACCTTGACTTCCGTTTTCTTGAAACCCTCCTTTTTTCACACTGAAACCAACAGACAAACATGGGCACTTGTGAGCACACAGTAAATTCTCCTACGTTTTTCGGCTGCCCCCCTCCAATTTGCGTCACTGGCGGTGGCACGCGGAAGAGTGAAAGGATGTTTCTTCGTTTCTTTCTTTGTGATGCAGAGAAAGTTGGTGGTGGGTGGGGAGGCAAACAGTTGATTGTTGAAGGGCCCCGAACAAAACACGCACCGGGAGTGAATCAGCTCAATGTTAGTATTAATCTGTGTTTCCTTTGTGTTTGGCTCGTTTGCTTTCTAAGATTTTCCATTGTTGTTTAGGTGTGCTTCGTGCATTCTGGTACGAGTGTCGCTTGTGTTCGAAATGGTCTGAAATGTGAGAGCCCCTCCTATACTCGATAGCAACAGCAACAAAAACGTTAGTGCGAAAAAAGGGATGCTAGTGAGGATATAGTAAAAAAAATAAAGCAATCTTTTTCTGTGAGAGAATTCTGCGGGAACGGTAAATCAAACGGCGGAAGAATAATGGTAGCTGCTACAGATAAAAGAGTCAAGTTGCGTTTTTACGCAGGGAGCGGGGAAAATGCAGCTCGTGTATTTGCGATTAGCTTTCACCGGTGACCGGTGACTCGTGACTAGTGCTAATGTGTGGATGATGTGTGCTGAAAGGGTTTCGAAATGACCACACGTGGTGCCCGCTATTTTTGGGGGTCAATTCGAGCCCAAATTGAGTTATTTGCTTTCGCTCATTTTGCTGCACGGTCGTCATTTCAGATACACCTGAGCAGCATATGGTTTTGTTTGTTGGATTGAGCCATGGACGGAGGACTTTCAGCGTCGGATTCAAAATGGCTCGTGGTGTGTCTGTGTGTCAGCACAAAACAGAACAAATATGATTCCGCAAAAATAACGAAAAAAAGGGTGGTTTGCTCGATGATGAAAGCACAAATGGGTAACGGCTGTACTTACCTATTTTCGGTCCGATGTCCTTTGTTTTCGGTTGGTTCATACGGCGAGCCATCGGACCGGAGCCGGGCATTCCCATGGCTTTCGTTGGTCCTGCGGTTGGATGAAGCGAGAGGATGGTAGAATTTTGTTTTGCGATTGGTGCGTAGTTCAAGCGAGGTGGCGACAGGCGGTTTTTAGTTGGAATGTTGGCATTTTTTTCGCGTGTGTTGTAGATATAGGTTTAACGAAGCCACGGACGCACGGATGGGCGATGAATGGCAGGTCGTTAGTTTTGGCATGGTTAGTGATGAAGATGGATGACGAAGCGAAATGTAAAGGAAGAAAAGAGAAATTTGGATTGTGTTTTTCAGTTGAAAGTATGGCATGAACTTAGAAACTTTGTAGTTGAAGTTAATTGCTGGTATTTAATGGGTCTGCTGAAAGATCAAAGTAACAATTGAGGGATTCCATGCTAATTCACCTAGTCGTTGGCAACACGCTCTTAATTTGCAGTGAAACGTTGTGAGTATGTTAATTTGTGTATTATTCTGCATGCCCTAAATCTAAAACAGTAGTTGACTTGAAAAAAAAAATCATTTCGTTTATTTTTCTTCGAAAAAATGTTTACTCAAAAAACACTAGGATCTACGAAATATTGGTTTAACAATAACTAGTAGAAAGTTTTATAAATTAAAAAATGATATCAGAAAATCAGGAAACTTATTTTTGATTTTACTCCTTACAAAGATTTACTAAGCTCTGCGATGGTGTTGCCAACTCCAGAGACGATTTTGCGTGAAATCCCTCGATCGAAGCTCAGGTTACTGGCTTACCCGCTACTCTTGGGGCTCGCAGTTGTTCGACTGGGAGCACTCGCCGTCGTTTTTTCGGTAGTTTCGCCCTGGCCTGCGTGTGCGAATAGTACATGGTGAAATTGCTCACAATGACGGGCACCGGCAAGGCAATCGTCAGTACGCCACCCAGGGCACAGAGCGCCCCCACGAACATGCCGATATAGGTTTTAGGTGCCATATCACCGTAGCCGACCGTTGTCATCGTTACCAGTGCCCACCACAGCCCTAAAGGGATGCTGTTGAAATCGTTGTGCGGATTCGTCTGGATTCGTTCCGCGTAGTAAACCAAGCTGGCGAATATCACGATCCCGAGCACTAGGAAGAAGACCAGCAGGGTTAACTCTTTGGCTGAGGCCCGAAATGTCTGCACCAGGATTTTCAATCCTGACGAATGCCGGGTCAGCTTAAACAGTCTCATGATGCGAATGATTGAGAAGAACTCTAAAATGTCAGCGTTCTCCAGGTGGGACGCAAAACGCTGTAGTATCAGATCCACAAAGAAGCTCAGCGTTGCGATGTAGTCGATTATATTTACAGATGAGGTGATAAATTCGCACTTGTGCGGAGATGAGATGAAGCGCACCTGAGAAGCACAGTTTAAAACTTAATTGAAAATCACTACCCTTAACCGCTTGTACTTACCAAAATTTCCAATGTAAACCAGGCATTGCAAACACATTCTATGTAGAAAAATGCCACGTGTGCATTGGTGTGTGATTTATCCAGCACCCAAGCCGTGCTGCCGTTGGCCGTTTTGACGGTGTGGTTTCGTATCACCGGAACGCGCATATCCGGGTGGGTTTTCAAGCAAAAGGACAGAATAGACACGCAAATGAAGAACACAGATATCACACCGATTATCTAGAAACGAAAACAAAACTATTTTAATCAAAGCACAAACAAATCGAACTATAGCAAAACATACTTTGGCAGCGTTTGAACTGTACGGCTCATCGAACAGTGACCATATTTGGGGCTTCATGTGCTGCCACCATGAGACCGTTCCCTTGTAATAATCGTCCTCGTAACCAAATTTGCGTGCCAACTCTTCCTCCGTGGGTTTCTCGGTGTCCAGATCCAGTCGCTCTAGAACCGCCAGCGTTTCCTGCGTGTCTCGATGCTGTAGGAATAAATAGAACAAAGCAAAAACCCGTCATCATTCTTCTAGTCACCAACTGTACACAGATAAATTTGCCCCCAAGCAGCCATGGCCCATTTAGATTAGCTTACGAGCCTCCCCAGAAAGTCTTCGAAAAACATGCTCTATCGCATAGACCGGACGCCGAAGGCATCATGTTTTATCACCAGGACGACCCAACCAGCGAGGCCGTAAATTTGCACCGGATGGTCCCACCGCTCGGTCGTTCGGTCGGTCGGTTCGATAAATCATCATCCCAAAAACCAGACCCCCACTCGGTTTCGGTGTGTTAGTGCGAGATTGGTACCCAAACTATAATCAATTTTTCCCATCTGATCTACAGATACAGTCAGTCATAATTCTTCCCTTTCTTAGCTCTAACTACATTTTGTTTGGATTTATTTGGTTTTTAGGTCACCATTCTAGGTGATTTCGTTAAGATTATTTGGTTACGCAAGCAAGTCGTCGGTACTTTAACGTATCGGTGTTAGGCAGGAGGCTTCGGGATACATTGAAAAATGGGAGGATTTGGACGTATTCGATGATGGATGATGTCTCTCACACCATTTTGGGAAATATAATGTTTTCTTTCTTCTTTGAGTTATGGCAATGTTTTCAAAAGTAATTGGCCCATTTTTAGACAAAAAGGTGTCATTAAGACACCGCTCGTTTCGGTTTGTCAAAATATTGGGATCCAAATCAATTGTGGAAAAACTCCGTAATTACCAGAAAGGAGCATGAATAAAAATTTAGAACGTTCGCAATCAAACCTTCACGCAGTTGAAACATTGAAACGGGTGGGAAAGATAAAAAAACTCTCTTACTTTATTAAGAGAACCTTGAAAACTGAGAGTCGTTTCTGTAGGTCAGAAAAAAATACCAACAACGATAATAATATTTTCTTCAAAACATACTAACACTAGTTAAAAACGATTCGAAAACAGTTTCAAATTGAAAATTAAATTGCTGAAAACGGCAAAAACGACCAACTCACAACTACCGATTTTTTAGTCAGCAACTGATTATTTAACAAATTACCAACTGGATGTTCATCATCATCATCAGTGTTGTGAAAAAGTTATGTAAACCACTAACTATTAGTTCCTCGCTTTATTCCGGATTAATACAACACGAGTGCTCTAATAATTCATCTGATTATTCACTAGCATCCTCTAAAATTCAATTTCAGCATCAACAGCCTGAACTATAATTACGGATAATTGTTAGCATTGAGCCGTTTTGAATAATTTTATTTAACATTATCTCTCTAAAAGGTTCCACTCTGAAAATGCTCTCCACTTATACTGCTCGTGTTTTTACTCACTGTTTTTTTATTGTTGAACAGCTAAAGCGCTGAGTAGTGTTTAGAAGGGCTTTACTTTTACTCTAACAGAAACATAGTGCAGTGTGGTGTATTTTAAAATCAATTTCAAAGGTATAATTGTCCCGAATAACACAGAACATTTTCTACACTGCTAGTACTGGGCTGACTTGTAGTTCTTGCTTTTTTTTCATTTTTGATTGAAAACTTTTTGCAAATGGGTATTATGAAACAATAGTGGCTTAACCACTTTGAACAAATGCAGTTCCTTTTGAAAGGTTTATTTGGGAAAATGACTCAATGTTTAATGCTACCTCTAGATTGGAGTATAGTTCGACACAGGGTGCCACATTTTCGAAGCATAAGAATGATAATGTTCAATTTTCATTTCATTTTTTTCTGCAACTGTCTTGAATTGGCAATTTGATGACAATTTTCGCTATCGGATGATTTTGGTTACGGTTTACTTTTTCCTCTGGTGTTCGGGTGACTTTTTCAATTGACGCAATGACTGACGCAAGGGGAAAGTTCAAGCCGTTTAAATGTCGAAAAAATTAAAATTGGTTTTTCGGCAGCGTGTATAATTAATTTATGCTGCGTATATGCTGTCAGTAGGAGCCCCGCAATGGATTGCAATCGGAATGTAGCACCAAGGCCTTGCTTTGCTTTGTATGCTTAATTTAGTAGCAAACAAGTCCCATGATAGCGAGAGTGACGTCAAATAGCAAGCGAAATGAATACTAATAGTGATTAATTGTTATTTTTTCATTTGATTGCAGGTTACAAGCGTCGTAGCTTGCATACAAACTTTTATTAAAGCTATTCCTTTTTTCTCTTCTCCGTTTTATTTATTTTTAGAAAGCCCCCCCCCCCCTTGTCTTTGCCTAACTTTGACAACCTTGGACATAAAAAAAGCTCGAAATTTGCATCAGCCTCAATACAAAAGTCCGAAAATTTCATGAAACTTCAAAATAACAGAAATTTTAATAAAACTAACACAATCCTTCCTTAACTAATATATTTGTATTATATATTTCTTTATTAAAATTTCGACAGCTGAAAAGAGGGCCCCAAAATCCTAAATCTGGTCCTGAGGATACTTTCCGAACACGTAAGCAGTGGTCAATCCTAATGTTTCAGATGACATAACGGGATACCGATTTTTTCTAATCTCTCCGTCAGCACTCTACGTCATTTTCTTTCGAAAAACGTCAGGTGATAGTGGCGCTATTCACATACGCAAGAGCATTCGACTAGTTTTAATGTGACTTACGGAGTGCTAGTAAATGGAACAAAAGATTTTCAATTGAAAGCAATGGATAACAGCTTCACTATCGCCTGACGGTTTTCAATTAAAAATGACATTGAGCGCTGATGAAAACAAGGGGCATTCATACAGTACGTCACGCATATAAATGTTGTATGAAATGGTGACGTAGGACAAACATATATACCATCTGCCGGGGTGAGATTGTGCCAAAAAAGCATACGTGTTTGTTCCTCAACTTATAATGCACACATTTGATCCAAAGCACATCAATGCACACTTAAATGTTTAGTAAACAATTGCCATAAATATATTCAAGCTACAATAAATAAATAAAGGGTGATTTTTTTGCTATTTGGTTTTCCGTGTATTCAGATTTGACAGTTCACACGAGAATTCTGACAGCTGTCAAAGTCTAATGTACTCAGTTAAGTTTGCCATTTCACCATGAACAGACTTACGCCTGAACAACACTTACAAATAATTATTTATTATTATAATCGAATTTTATTACCAAAATTCGTCCTCTGTGAAAAATGTTTTTCGCGCAAAATTGTGTTCAGTGATGAAGCTCATTTCTGGTAAAATGGGTATGTTAATAAGCAAAATTGCCGCATTTGGATCGAAGAGCAACCAAAGGCAATACAAAAATCGCCAATGCACCCAGAAAAATGCACGGTTTGGTGCGGTTTACACGCTGGAGGCATCATTGGTCCGTGTTGTGTTCTTTCACAGAGCGATAATATGAAACGTGTTGGCGGTTTGCTTAGACAATAACGACTGATTTATTCTATATTGATTTACAAGATACAGATACACAATAGAACAGTAGAGGCCACAATAACATATACAACACCTCCCTCCTTCAAGTCTTTCTCTTCTTGATGAATCTAGAGTTTCGCCTATAATTTGCCGAATTGGTTTTCACAACATACGATCTTGGTTCAACTAATTTCCTTAATATTTCCCCCCTTACCCATCTTTTGGTTGCTGGATCTTGCGCCAAGATTAAATCACCTTTCTCGAAATCTGGTCTCGCCTGTGCTGCCTTATCGTAGTTTCGCTTATATTTTCGTTGATTTTCTTCCAACTGCTGCCTGACGCTGTCGTACTTAACACCAGCCAGTCTTCTTTCTGCTATCGGTAGCTTTGACCTCAAACTTCTACCCATCAAAATCTGTGCTGGCGATTCACTCAGGCCAGCTGCTGGAGTGTTGTTGTATTCCAGTAAGGCGTAGAAGAAATCCACATTATCATCAGCACATTTTCGCATCATCCTTTTTACCGTCTGTACACACCGTTCACTAAATCCATTGGATTGAGGATAATTTGGGCTACTTGTCACGATCTTGCATTTCCATTTGCCACAAAATTCCCTGACTGCTACTGAGTTGAAAGGGTTGTTATCACACACCACTAGTACAGGTATTCCATAAATGCAAAACGCACGCCTAAATACCTCGCAAACTTCCTTTGCTGATTTGCCTCTAGTTTCTGCAACGTGTATCCATTTGGAGAAGTAATCTGCCATAATCAAAAAGTTTTTTCCTCCAAATTCAAAAAGTCGCATCCTAATTGCTCAAAATTTCATTTTGGCACTGGGTGTGGGATGAGCGGTTCTTTGATGTTTGATCTGTGAAATTTTTCACAAACATTGCACTTCGAAATTGTTTCCTCAATGTCACGATTTATCTTGGGCCAGAAAAAAATAGTAGCAGCTCGTTTTTTCGTTTTTGAAGCAATTCTAGCATCGGACGTCTCATGCTTCCGGGAACGAAAATTTTCTCTTCCATGAACTACAACCCGCTTTCTTCATACAGCTCGTCCCGGAACTGCCAGTAGAATCGAAGATTATCCGGGAGTTTCGAACGATCGTTAGGCCACCCTTCTCGATACAGCTGCAGCAATCCGGAGAGAATTGGATCCTTGTTAGTTATCCTTCGAAATTAGTCTGCTATATCTTCCGAAACATTTATAGTGTTCACCACGTAATCCAAACTCGTGGATGGTTTTGCCTCCGATTGAATGTAGGCTCTAGAAAAAAATCCGCTAAATACATATATTCACCAGGCACATAACAAAGCCTCAGTTGGTACTTAGAAAGTTTCATCTTAATCCTCTGGAGCCTTGATGCATGAATTTTCGAAACAGGTTTGTTCATAAGAGCTACCAAGGGTTTGTGGTCGGTTTGCACCTTAACTTCACGCCTAAAATGTATTGGTGATACTTCTTGCATGCAAAAAGAATGAGCATGAGCATGAGCATGATTGATCGCCCGCGGTTGCTACTCCGTTATTGCCAGATCAGCTGTAATTACACAAAGAACCAACAGATGATGTTTGGGACCAACATGCATCCTCAATGTGTAAAAACAGGTGACCTAAATCTTTATATTAGGCAATACCAGCGCCGGCCGCATCCGAATGCAGGTCAAAGAAGGAGTTTGTATAGGAATATGTTGACGTGATACTCGCTTTATTGGAAGCCGAGAACACCTCTGCACTTCCACGAGAAATCACTTGGATGTTGGAGAAAGGGAAAGGTATACAGCAGGGTTCGTTCGTAAGGTGATGCTTTTTATACCTAAAACTATTGCGCGTTGTTGATCTATCTGTAGATAATACGACCTCATGGAAGGTATCGACGCGGAGGTTGAAATGATATTTATCGACTGAACGAAATCTACTTCGATTTGCGATGTAATAATTTAGATGCAACGCGCGAGCAGTCTTCGGCTAGACGTTGATGAAGATGAGAAAGATATGGTGAAATATCTGGGTTCACTTCGTGAAATCACCACACGCCGGAAGTCCATATATCAGCAAAACTCTTCCGGGCTGAATACGCGTTTACACCGAAGCGTTACGAACAACCGCTTTAATCCCCCCGGCCGACACATACGCGCAGGAACTCGGCGTTTACGTCGATTATCTCTTAACGATGTACGCCTAATACGCCTAATAAATATGAAAAATGGCAATGTTTCATGCATCCAAAGCCTCAACAATTTAAAAAATGCAAATATACATATTAGCCAGAATATATTTTTAAATTTGTTGACAAAGTGCCGAACTAGTCATAATTGAAAAGAGATAGCACATAAACACTGTAAACGGCGATGCATGGTTTTGATCTTATTGGCAAATTTTCACTTCAAGTTTAATTAGATACAAGCCAAATATAATTTGCACTATGCCAACGAATAAATTCCTAATGATTCAATCACTATAAAACTATGTGGAGCAGCTGCTCGAAAAACACTCCTCATTGTATGCAATAACACCACACACTCCACACTTTCAAACCGTCGCCAAGACAGCGATAGAAAAAAAAAACAAGAAAAAATAAACACTTTGGTGAATCTAAAAAGCAACGCAATAATATTCAATTTTCACAATTAAATTCACTTTTTTTGTGGAACTTCACACTTTTCGCACTCAGCACATTTCAATAAAACACCTGTATATATGTTTAACAATTCTTTAAGTGTAAAATAACCGAAAATCACCAAATAATGTGATGATTTCAAAGCAGGAACTAGCTGGCCAATCTTGATCACGGCCTCGCTCAACCATCCGCGAACTTTTCCAAAAATTAAAACAATTGTAAATTTAGAAAATAAACTCACTCCGCGATAACATCTATAACGCACATGCACAACTAAATTAAACAATTTTTCTTCGGATATAACATGCGAGCGAAAAATTTGTGTGTCCGATTTCGGTCATGGCTTGCTTTCTCTCCTTCTTGCATGCAAAAAGAATGGCCAAAAACTCTTTCTCGACTTGTGCATAATTTTGTTCGCTGCTTGAAAGACTCCTAGAGCTATACTCCACCGGTTTTCCATCTTGTAGAAGGCACGCCCCAAGTCCGCATTTCGATGCATCAGCCTGGATCACAGTTTCCTTGTGCTCGTCAAAAACACTCGAAACTGGCGTTGTGGTGATTAATTCCTTGATATTGTTAACAGCTTCCGAATGAACCGGTAGCCATTTGAAAACTGTACCTTTCTTAAGTAGGTCTCTCAGCGGTGCAGTATTTTCAGCCAAATTGGGAAGAAAATTCCGGAGGTAATTGACTGTTCCTAAAAAATATCTGCAAAGCTTTAGTATCGGTTGGCATCTCCATTTTCACGATGGCTTTTGTCCTCTCAGAATCCGGTTCCATTCCTTTCGCCGAAAACACATGGCCCATATATTTCACCTTCCGCTTTCTAAACTGAATTTTCTTCGGGTTGAATTTTGCATTTATTTCGGCTGCTCTTTTCAAAACAGCTTTCAAACGACGATTGTGTTCTTCACGAGTTCGGCCAGAAATCAATATGTCGTCGATATAGATGGTTACGCCTTCGAGGTCTCCGAAAAAATATTCATTCCATTTCTGAAACATTTCTGCTGACACGTTTAATCCAAATGGTAGCCGCAAAAATTTGAAGATTCCGAAAGGTGTACTGAAACTACATAAATCACTCGACTCTTCATCCAATTCTAGATGATAGAATCCATCCTTGAGATCCAGCACAGTGTAAAACTCAGCGCCACTCAACATCGATGCCAAATCCTGTAGAGTTGGAATTTGGTAAAAATCTCTCCTTAAAGCCACATTCAACTCGGAAGGATCTAAACATACCCTGATTGCTCCATTCGGTTTCTCCACAATCGTGACGTGATTACCCCTCCTTTTGGTGTCTCCACTCGCTTGATGATCTGTCAACTCTCCATCTCCTGTAGTTTTTCCTTAAGCTTCTCCTTCAAAGCTAGTACAACACGGCGTGGTGGATGTTGTATTGGAACGGCGTTTGGTTGCAACGTTAGATGACATTTTTTGTTGAACTTTCCAACTCCTTCAAATATATTTCGATACTGCTCCACAAGATCATATGTGTTTTCACAAGTAACAGCATCAATACAAGGGGGACAACGTTGCACTAAACCCAACTGAACGCATGCTGTGAGACTCAATATCGGTTGTTTTCCTACGTCTGTAATCCAAAAATCGTCTATTAGTGCCTGACCATTGTGAAAAATTTTTAATTCAACTATTGCTTTGGGTTTATAAGCTACACCTCCATAAGCACGAAATGTTAACAAAGGTTTAGATTTAACGTTTACACACATTTTGTCAAAAACATCACATGGAATAAAATTAACATCAGACCCTGTGTCTAGTTTGAATCGTAACACAGTATTTTCTACTTTCAAATCGGTGTACCATCTCTCTTTTCTAACATTTACCAAATTGACTGTAGGCAGCTCTCGTACTATCGAACTAACGATGACGTCATCACACTCATCATCGGCGGTATCAATCCACTCTCTGGATCTCGATGAGCGGTGGGGGCTCTCAGCACGAATCTCTTGGGTTTGTACTGGTCTACTTCGGCAAGCTCTTTCGTAGTGGTGCATTTTTTGACATCTCCTACACTGCTGTCCGTACGCTGGACATCTTCCTTTTGTATGGGTAGTTAGACAATAATCACATTGTGTGAGGTTTTTGTGATTTCGATTTCCCCTTGTGATCCGCGATTGTTTTTCGCTTGGCTTGATCCCGCACATCTGGTAACCGCCACAACCGTAACGAGACTGGAAGTTCCACGGTTAATAAGCTGCAGTTGTTTCCTTTTCAACTCATCCAACCTCGCCGCTTCTATTGCCGCAATCAAAGTCACATCCTTTGTGCAATCCTTAGTGATCAATTTGTCTCTCAGATCAGCACTATGGCATCCAAAAATAATGCGATCTAGAATCATTTTGTCTTCCTCCAGCGTATTGCAATTTTTTACCAACGTACGGAGATCAGTCAAAAAATGTTCAAACGGTTCATCTTCGGCCTGGCTACGACAATAAAACTTCCAGCGCGAGTATATCTCATTGTTTCGAGGGTTGCAGTAAGTAAGGCTGTGCGAGATTTCGAATGATTTCGTGTAATTTCGCAAAACTCGAAATTTCCCGAAATTTCGCGAAATTTCGGTTTCGCGAAATTGCCGAAAAATCTCGTTGAATTTCGCTAAATTCCGCCTAAAATTTCGCGAAATTAAAGTTCCAATTTCGACGATTACGAAATTTCGCGAAATTTCGGACCAAATTTCCGATGCACATTATTACATTATTTTGGTTTGTGCTCATTGCGACTATAAATTAAATTGAATATATCTCAACAGATATCTGGTATACTAAGTCAGTTATAGAAGAATAAACTCTCAGCCGGTAATTTTTGTTTTTTAAGACAAAACCGTAACATCATGCGGGAGGTATTTTTTATTCACGCAGAGCATAAAATTCATGTCATCACTGAAGTCAAATTCGAGGAATATGAAGCCGTCCAAATGCGCTACAAGGTATCTAGTAATTTGTTTGTAGGAATAAATTTTACGCATCTTTTACGTACATCAAAATGTGGTTATATTTGCAGCCCACAAGGTTAAAGAGGTCACTTTTTGTCTTTCGTTTAGGAGGGCATAGCAATTTCTGTCAAAACTAAAGCTCTGAAGCTCTATCTTACAGGCCAAATGTTCTATGCTACTCGACTTGTAAAAATTTTCAAGCGTTTTTTCGGATTTCTCTGTGTTAGAGGACTCCTCTTCGCACACCGTAGTGTATTTAAATGTGTTTTATCCAGTGGTGGGCACCGCTAACCGAAAGTTTAGCGACGCTAATCGCTAAGTCGCTAACCGGAAAATTTAGCTCGGTAATCGCTAAACGCTAAACGCTAAACCCACATTAGCGGAACTTTCGCTAATCGCTAATCGCTAACTTTTTTATATGTAAATAGTTATATCGCTATATTTATTGCTCGTGTTTCGTAAGATTTGGACCACTTTGATCTGTTTTGGTTAAACAAACGAAAACAATTACTTTTTGAAGCTATTTACAGTATGAGGTTCACGAAACGGTATTCATATTTGATTTTGTAAAAACAAGCTTGCATTGACAATAGAGACTCTTAGGAATGTTTTCATAAAAATTCAATCATTATCTGAATCGAAACAGTAGAACCAAAGTTTTCATAATTTCACGCGCATTGCAATTTACCAAAGTTCTTGGTGTGCCGAAAATTCAATTTAGACCTTGTGCTTGTTCTTCAAAATGCTCCTGTGGCTTGTACGATAACTGGAACTCCATTCTAGGGTAAAAAAACTGACAAAAGTAACTTTCGCAGTAAAGTATGTTCATCTTTCGAAGCAATTTACGTACGCCATCAGCAATTCACCGTTTTTCTAAATATTTCTATTGTCGCTTCTCTACAAAATTTAGCGAATTAGCGATTAGCGTGCCGAAGGCCAAAATTTTAGCGACGCTAACAGTTTCGCTAACCAGCTCAAAAATTAGCGAAATCGCTAAATCGCTAACTGAATTTTAGCGTCGCTAATTAGCGAATTAGCGAATTACCGGAATGGTGCCCACCACTGGTTTTATCAGATAGTTCATTGCTATCACTAGGCTGACCAGATATCATGCCTTATAGTGTGCAGACAGAGTGATCGATGTGTTAAGCAGAAAAAGTTGTAATTGCCTGAATTTTTAGTATTGTTTCAAAACACTCTGACTTCAAAGTCAGCATAAGTTTCAAAATTGCCAGGTACCTTATCAAAAATATTTTAAACGTGTTATCAAAAGAGTATACTTGATCAATGAATGAATAAAAAGTAAATGGTTCGCTATCGTTGAACACATAATTGAGAAATGTTACTCTTGTTTAGGGGACACACAATTTTACAATGTCAAAAACAAGTTCAGATTATGGCATAGAAGTGATTCTGACTTTGCACTTGACGAATATACAAGGTAGAAGAAAAGAAAGGTTAGAAAGAACGAGAAATAAGAGAACGAGGATGATTTCGAATAACTTGATTGAGTAAAGAGAAAACTATTTGTTTGTTGCATTACAACATTCCATTCTAACTGTTGATTGGTTGAAAGAAAAATAATTTTTGGTTTGTTTCAAAGGGGCCGTTCCCAAACACGTAGTCATATATAGGGAGACGGGGGGTGGCTTATCAAAAGACCACGAAAAATCCCCCCGCGTGCGGGTTAACGAATAGACCACGTAGTCTTTTTTCTGACTTATAATTTATTATTGCCACTAAGTCAAGTCGAAGCTTTCGCAATTTTTTAATTAATATATTTATTTGACATGACTAATTAATAAGTGTCACGGAAAGTTTGAGAGTTGTCAGCAATTAACTGTAATCAAATTTTTGAAACATATTTCAAATTTATCCGAACGAAGAAATTTTTTTTTTGTCTTAAACAGGCTTTGCCTTATATGGCATTTACTTCTTTAGAATAATAGTTCTATTTTGCAATGCGTCGGGATTTATGTTATTTTTCCTGAAAGTATATTTCAATACTCAACGACCGGTAAAAAAATCAACGTTTTGGTCTTAAAAACAATATATAAGACCTGGATGTTCGTGAACTGAAGGAAGAAAGAAAGATGTTTATATTTTGTTCGACATTCAAAAACTTTGTAATTTATTTCAAGGGAAATACGGCTTTTTCAGTCTTAGGGGTGTATCAAAACGCTACTAGGTTTTATGTCCGACGTTTCGGCCTTTGAACTTGGCCTTCCTAAGGGGATCTACAAGTTTATTAAAAACATTTTATAAAAATAGTACATTTTTTTTTTCTTCAAAAACTCTGACATTGTTTTTTTCAAAAAAACTTACATATAGTTGTACCGTTTTTCGTACAAAGCTTTACGATAGGTTGTCATAGCTGTCTATAGGATCTCTTTCAAAGTACCTATATTGAAACGTTAGAGTTAGTTTGAGCTTTACTGCCGCTCATGGCAAGTCCGTCCCAATTGCATTTTTATCAATTTTGAGTTTATTTATGGAATCAATTCCTTTTTATATCTACTTTCGATAAAACAAATATTTTTGAATACTTTGTTCTGAGGAACTATGAAAAAAATAGCAAGTTGGTTTGTCCCATAGCAAAAGTGATCGCTAGTCGGTCCCATTGAAAAAATCTTCGCAATTTAACCCCACAGCCAATAATGATTATGAAAAATGTGATATTTACCAAAACTAATGGTCTTCAGGTTTAGAATTGGATGTACCAAGTGATATTCGATAGGAGGTTTGATTAAATTTTACGCGTTCTACATCGTGTGGCTCTAGCTGATAGTACAATGTTTTCTTCAAGACAAAGTTTCCACCAGTAGCTTCTTTCAGCTGTTGTTTGTTGACAGTGAACGCTTCAGGTGTGTCACTGTATTGTTAGTTGAAGCATTCTTGAGTAAATACTACTTTTCGTATTTTATCCGTATTTTATGTAACGACGTGCTTAAGAACTGTTCAATTATTGTCGTGAATTTCGTTTTGAAGAATTTGTCAGTCATATTAAATACTTCGGTACGCTACTTAGCTGTTTTTTAACGGAGCAAACATTTTCCTAAGCTATAGGTATTCTTTCATATTTGTTTCCACTGCTACGTGAAAGCTGTCCGCCGTCACGAACGTGTGTCCGCTCTCAGGAAAATTTAGAACAAGTTCCTACACCTAAACTGACTTTGAATTTATCAGTATGTAAAAACAAAATCTAATTTTATTTTGAGCGGCGCAGTTGGTAGGTATATTGTGTTATGCTTCTCACAAAAAACTTGTTTAATAAAGCACGAAAGAAGGTCATTTATGAATTGACCAGCGATAGATTCATTCCAAACGCACGGTATAGCACCGCCATCGATTTGCAGTAGTTTGTTTTTCATCACCGGTCGTAGCTGGCTATGGGACTGACTTGCTATCATTCTGGCTACGTACCGTAAAAGTAATCGCATGTGAGTCCCAGCTTATGATTTTCAACAAATTTTAATCAAATTTCGGTGTTCATGCAAGTTTTATGATGCAAAAGTGTTAGATTGTCATTGCAGTACTAAATTCTGTTGATGGTATTGATTGAAAAAGCATTTGAGTGCAAAATTTCACCTAAAGCGTTACGATTTTCAATTGCTGTTTTCTCGTCAGCACCAAAACGCAAATGGGACGGACTTGCTATGAGCGGCAGTTTAGAGATTACCTACAAACTTTTACCACATCACAAAGCACGATGCGTTGGTGGATTCAATTTCTTTTTCTCGGGCTTTTTATCGCATCACTCCCCTACGTCCCAGGTTTAAGTAATGCTATCGTCAGGTGCCTAAAAGATGATTACCCGTTGATCACTATGGGGCCGTGTCGACTGGTGTGCCCCAAGGTAGTAACTTGGGGCCAATTCTTTTTCTGCTGTTTATTAATGACCTGGCCAAGTTAGAGCTGCATGGAAAGTTACGTCTCTTTGCTGACGACACGTCAGTCTTCTATCAAGAAACAGAATGCACTGCTATCCAGCTTCAAACTAATTTGATGTCAATGAATCTATCGAAAACCAAGTATATGCTCATTCACTCGTTCCGCAGAGAACTCCCGGCTCGCGAGCCAATTGAAATCGCCAATCGTGTCATCGAAGAAGTATTTGAATACCCATTTCTCGGCCTAACGCTAGACAATAGAATGAACTGGAAGGCCCATCTTGAGTCTCTCAAGCGAAAGCTAACATCACTCTGTGGTATATTAAGGAAGGTTTCATCATTTTTGCCTTTGGCGACTATGAAAACACTATACTTCTCACTAATCCATTCTCGGCTCCAGTACCTAGTTGCAACGTGGGGACTGGCTTGCAAATCTTCTTTGAGAGAGCTACAGGTGATACAAAACAGAAGCTTGAAAGCCGTGTTCCGGAAACCTCATCTGTATCCCACTCATCTACTATACGAAGATCCCAGGGACTCAACCCTACCAATCCGTGTACCCCAGGAGTATCAAATGTTGATATACTTGCGAAATAACATCACTTCAACCGTCCTTGTCACAAGAAGAATGCACGAAAACCGCTCAAGCAGACAAACTGGTCACCTGTATTTGCCACGATTCAACACGGAATACGGTCGCAAAAAATGTCGTACATTGGTAGCAAACTGTTTAACGACCTCCCCCCATCATGTAAAAATGCCCCCACAACATATATCTTCAAGCGTCGTTTGCGAGCTATCATGAAAACGAAAATACCACAGTATCTAGCCCAATTCTGGATTACACCCGAATACCACAAAACACTACTCACCAATGCCTCTGCCGTACGCCGTAACCAGAGCAACGCCATCAACGCGCGAACCACCAGCACCACCCCACAATTGTCGACAAGTATCATCACCAGCTTCAACTTATAGTTAACAACATCGTATCACACTTCCTTAAAAGAGCAGATGCTCACTGGAAGTGCAAACTTGTTCTAGCGATTCAAGTGTAAAAAATATATCGGAAATAAATTAAATTAAAATTAAATTGAAAGGTTTCACTTATTATCAACTAAATATTTTTCTAGATGATTTCTAGATGAGTATACAATTTACCATAACTATAAGCGAAAAATTTATCGTAGATGATCAATTTGCTTAAACAAATTTTATTTATTTTGATACTCAACAACAAATTAAAAATCATTTTGAATATACTCAACAGAAAAGCGTATTTTAAATTACTTTCAGGTAAGGAAATTATTATATTTGTTAAAGACAATGAAATATTATCAATAATTAAACAACCATTATCTGTTTGTTATTTTGGTTTTGAGAAAATGATATTACTGAAAATTCTATTTACAATTTGCGCAATATCTAATAATCAGTTTTCTTGAACCTTCATTTTTTTCATAAATTTTTCATACTTTATTGTACATATATTTGCAGAATAAGATCACAAAACAAAAGACCACGAAAGACCACGGAGGAGAAGGGGGGTATGAAAGGGATCAAAATATGACCACGTAGTTTAGGAATGGTCCCGAATGCATTTTATTATTTTGGGTGTCGCAGAAACTCACAGGGCATATTTTTTTAGGACAAAATTATTTTCTACAACCTTACCAGAGACACTAGTTATGCCAGTCAAACAAACCGATTTAGCTGAAAAAATAATTTTAATCTCCAATTGGACACTCTGTGGGTAATTAAAATATTTTTATAATCGAAACAGTTGGTTTGATTGGCATAGTGCCTTTGGCAAAGTTATAGATAATAATATTGTCCTTCCAAAAATAAACATGTTGTAAATTTTTCTTAAATTTAATTTTTCTTTGATTTCTTCATCGTTTCGGTATTTTTTTTGTAATTTTTACACAAAAAAAGATTTTTGAAAAATAAGCTTTTTTATGTTAATTTTAATGTTTCTTTTACATTAAAAAAATCAATTTTTCAGAGTTTTTTTTATCGGAAAGATAAAATTACTGTCTAAAACTTTTCCAGAGACGTCACACTGATCAAAAAACTTTTGGCTCTGAAAATATTTATAATCGCAATAACCCTCCCAAAATAGCATTTTAACTAGCTTCTCAGCCTATAGAAACGTTTATGCAAAGTTTAGGCCAAATCTAAAATGACAAAAAATATTGAAACTGAGACATTTTTTGTGGAACTGCTCAGTTAAAAAGTAATTTTAAGTTATATTAAAAAATGTGCAAAAATATTGAAAACTTCAAAGTTTACAGAATAGTTAACTTAAATTTTATTTTCCTCGATTTGATAAAAATGTCACTTAGTCTAGTCTGACTAAACGGTGTTAAAAAAAATTCAATAACACTGGTCGACAAAAGCGAAAAAAAAGTTGCCCTCCAAAGGTTTTACAGCTTTTCAACCATTCCTGTGAATTTTGCTGCTTTAGAGAATGCAGAAATGCATCAGAAGGCCGCCGAGGAATTGCTTATCGGATTCGTCGCTTTTACGTTTGCATAGGGAACAACTCTTTGGAAAAGTTATCTTTGCTAGGGACACCAAAACTCACAGGAATGGTTGAAAACCTACCTACCATCTCTCATTTTTTCCAGTTCGAGCTCTAGGACAAAACTTGGATTTTGAATGATGAAAGTGCTATGAAAAAGAAGGATTACTATTTTAAACATAGTTGCATTCAAACCAAAAGAATCAGTTCAGAAGTTCATTAAATTATTATTTACAAAGACATTTCGAGTTTGACCTTTATATCATTTGTATCTATCGCGCTACTATTACCTGCAATATAATCTGTATAAATGAATGCATCAAGATTTTAGTTTTTAACATTTTTGATTTTCTCGTCATTGTCGGTTTATCGATAACTGAATACCTACGTTACTCTTCGTCGACCAGGTAAGCACCTTGCGATCAGCTGTTGAAAGGTACTTCGTAAGCGTACGCTCCAACGTTACAAATCATTGTAATGCTATGTTTCAGAAACATTTATTTTATTTTTCGAAATTTCGCGAAATTTCGCGAAATTTAGAGACCAATTTCGTTTCGTCTCGAGAACTCGAAATCCACCTTGATTTCGTTTCGACTAATTTGGCGAAATCGAAATTAAGGGTTAATTTCGTTTCGTTTCGTTTCGACACCAGAAAAGCCAGTTTCGCACACCCCTAGCAGTAAGCATCAAATTTTTCCACCACTTTTGCATACGTGCCTACCTCTTCTTCCTGGAATGTAAATGTATTGTACACAACGACTGCATCGTCGCCAATTAGATTGAGAAGAGTAGCTATTTTCACTTTATCCGGTTTTACATCATAGCCAATCGCTATCATAAAGAATTCCATCTGCTGTTTGAACTTTTTCCAGTGCTCGGCAACATTTCCCGATAACTCTAGGGCATCCGGTCGTTTAAAGCTGTCCGTCCTATAGGGTTCTACGATAGTTGGCGACAGCACTGTTCCGCGAGTTCTTCCAATAGGCCGTAACGTAGCTAATCGCGCCTTCTGTTCGGCGATGGCTATGTCCAAATAGCTTTTTGACGACACCTTCTTTCGTTTAAACGAAATCCGCAGGTTGGATTAACTCGAAATCGTTTCTGGTTTTTTGATTTTCATCACTCTAATATCTAAAAGAAAACACTTTCTTTCACAGAGCGATAATATGAAACGTGTTGGCGGTTTGCTTAGACAATAACGACTGATTTATCCTTTATTGATTTACAAGATACAGATACCCAATAATACAGTAGAGGCCACAACAACATATACAACAGTCCGTACTTCTTCAAAGATGATCAAAATCGCAACGTTACAGTCAATGGCGCTCACTATCGCGCGATAATTTCTGATTTTTTTTGCCGGAAATGGAAGAGTTGGGTCTTGTTGACATGTGGTTTCAGCAAGACGGAGCAACGTGCCACACATCGCGCGAATCAATGGACATATTGCGGAATGAGTTCGGTGAGCAATTCATCTCACGAAATGGACCGGTGAATTGGCCGCCTAGATCATGCGATTTAACATCGCTAGATTATTTTATGTGGGGCTACGTTAAGTCTCTCGTCTATGTGGATGAGCAACAATTCCAGCTTTGGAAGACAACATTATACGCGTTATTCGCGAGATACTAGCCGAAATGCTCGAAAAAGTGACCCAAAATTGGACTTTTCGTATGGACCATTAAAACGTAGCCGTGGCCAACATTTGAATGAAATTATCTTTAAAAAGTAAATGGCATAAACCAATTCATCGGCTCAAATAAAGATTTCATACAGTTTCGTAATTTTTATGCGTTTTTTTAAAAGAAAAACCTAATTCTCAAAAAATCACCCTTTATCTTGGCACAATCTCGCTCCAAAAAAGCTCGAAAAGTGTACAGTTCAGCAAAACATTATTTTCTGAATCAAGACGGGTTCACTACATATTATTAGCTCAACACATTAGAGACGACATCCTAACGTACCATCTGAGCAGTAGGATGATGTGATTTCTTGATCGGGTTGGTTTGCAAGGGACAATTTTGATAACGTCACTTGTGTGTGGTTTTCACCATGTACTTTGAAAGATTATTATAGTAAAACAGATCACTAATATTATCTACATTCCATTTTAAGTTGTGAAGAAATATATCGTGTTTTTTTATTCCATTGAACTTGAGGCTTCAGGTTCTCATTTTGGCTCAATCTCACCCCCGTGGCTTAATGTCACCCCGGTAGACGGTATATTGATTTCAACTCTTGTTTAACATATTTCACTACGCCTGTTTTACACCGAGTATCTCCAACAGTTATAAGAGCTCCATTTGCTATTATGTTAGCAATAAGAATGAAGTTGAGTTTTCTACACGCAGTCTTTTGTGTCGAGATGAGCGTAGATTATGCAATGAAGGCGGAGCGACGCAGACTCGAGAACTAGAAACGGAAAAAAACACCTTCGATACTATCGAGTGATTGTCATGTGCAACAAAAGAAAATTTGTGCTTTCCTGATGGGAAAATACCCTGGTTTTAGATTACCGATTTGCGTTATCGGAACAATTGAACCGGAAAATCACTCAATTTTGCAGTGGGAATTCTTAAAATAAGAGTTATATCTTATTGTAATGAACTGCTTATAGGCAACACTGCCGTTTTCCTTCAATGCCCCGGCCGTTATCGTAAAAATGAATATTCATTCATAGTTATGAAAAGAAACGATTCCATAATTTCCAACTAAATAGCGTGCTACAGAACGCTGATGATCGCATCACCGGTAGCATTGACTTTTTTCTAGGGTGGTTTACCGGTAAAACAAAAACCGGTAAAACCGGTAAAACCGATATTTTTTTGCAATACCGAAATACCGGTATTAGAGAGGCGGAAAAACCGGTATTTTCGGTATTTTTCTTAAAATTGAAAAAAAAACTTGTCACAATACTCATAAATCATTGTTAGGATAATGAATGCTACTCACTTAGGCAGGCTTCACAAATCACACGACGATGTATATGTATAATTGATACATTTATACAAAAGCAACTTTAAATAATAATTTACCCTTAACTATTTATCAATTTTTGTTATCTTTTTGTTTGTTCTGGTCGGATTCAGACGATGTGTTTGTTTGTATCGATAATATGTTAAAAAACTTCATATCAATAGAGCAAATCTTTTTTTTAAGTAGAACAGCTAATCTTTTTACACTCTTATACTCACAGTGGCAACGCGTGGGTTTTGAACCTGCCAGTTTAACTACAAATTATGAAAATCATAGTTTGAGGCAGTTATCACAATCATGTCAGCGAAAATTCATTATTCATTTGTGCTACTTGAAAGTAAAACTTAAAAAAATAATAAATAAATATAAATTTGGATAAGGAATCCATTTTTTGTTGATATAAAGTGTTTACAGAATGAAATAATCAACCAATAAAGAATTTTATCCTAAAAATTACTGCTCCTTGAAAAAGTGAAATTTGAATAGTTCAAACCTTCGTCGCCTGTACCGCAGCGGGCTTTTATTAGCAACTAGCTGAATGTACCCGGCCTCACTCGTGTAAACGCTTTTTCATAATTTTCTATATTTTTATATATGTTTTACCAACCTCTCATTTCAAACATTTATTTTTATTTCAGTTACAAACTTGTTCATATGCCACATTTTTCGTTTCTCGATCAGGAGCTAAAGTTAATTAAATAATAATAATTATAAATAATTTGAACGACCTGTTTAAAGAGCATCGAACAGAATAAAGAAGTATTTACCTTCTATTCATTCGGATTCGTAAAAAGTAAATTCTGGTCTGATCGTGATTTCTTTTTTTTTTTACTTCATTCATATACTCTTCTCAACAGTTTCTACGAATTTTAAAGTTATTCACTAATTTGAAATTAAGTTTTGCGATGTGAAAAAAAATTAAGTAAAAATCTGCATGTTTTTTGTTATTACATTAGTTTCGAAATTATGTTTTTCACAATCATATCACTACATTCATTCATTGGAGTTCTTCAAACACTGTTATCCAGTGTTGTATCTGGATCTTATACCACAAGAGATCAAAACAATGGACGCAGAGGTCCTAATCTTACAAAAAAATCTGGATCGTAATGAAGCATAGGTACTCATAAATGCAAAAACATAATCATGCAGCGACACGTCCACACATAGATGCAACCTGAAACGCTTAGCAAAAAATAAATTTCGAATTCAAATTTTATTCTTCGGCAGTGGCTTACTTCGGCAGGTTTTTGCATAAGACTGCGGCAGAAAACCGGCCGAAGACAATCACTACCGGAGACGTTCGACACCCCATATCTTTAATTATTTTTCAGTTTTATTTTAAATACCTAGTACAGAGAGAATGACATGCGTTTTTTACCGCGGAAAATCAACATTACTTCCCCAAACTATGATATTAAGAATTTTGTAGTTGAAAAAGTAGGTTTGAAGACCATGAGTCACCTCTGGTTTGTGTTAATCCGAAAAAAATGAAAATACCGGTTTTTCACCGGTTTCACCGGTTTTTATTTTTATGAATACCGAAATACCGGTTTTTCGAAGAGTCGGTAATACCGACCACCCTAATATTTTCCTTGGCCGCACATAATAAATTTGCTCTTCGCTCTGTTCTCCGGTAGTAGTACCAGAAAAATATCCTGCAGCATACGATGTTACCTGTTGCTACCGTATGCAGAATAAAGGTTATGTGTTCCGCAGTGCCTGATAGTTGACTCGTAGTTAGCTCTCTTTTTCTGATGCCGCGTACCAGCTATACTGTAGGCTCCACTCGCTACCGTGTGACTTTTATTCGTCACAGCTAAATTTCCTACACGCAGTCTTTTGTATCGAGTGGAGTGTAGATTTTTGCAACGTAGGCGGGGCAACGCAGACTCGAGAATGAGAAACGAAACGAAACACCTTAGATACTAGTGAGTGATTGTCATGAGCATCAAGAGTAAAATTTGTTCATTCCTGATGCGAGAATTACACTGCTTCTAGTTTAACCAATTTGTGTTAGTGATATTGTTGTATTGGTGTTCGACTGGGCACAACAACTGAACCAGAGAAACACTCATTTTCGCAGTGAAAATTGCTTGCTATATCCTGCTGCGACAAATCGTTTATAGGCAATACGGCCGTTTTCCTTTGATGAAATGGAGAAATACCTACATGAGAATTTTACACTAGTAAAGCAAAGCAAAGCCTTGGTGCTACATTCCGATTCGGAACTTGACCTTCTGTTTGTTATACACAGACTTCGCAGCCAACTGTTTGGTGTACAGGACAATTGCGGGGCTAACGCTACGATCCTACTGACACAAACAGTCTCTCCCGAGCCGAGACTCGAACCTACGACGACTGGCTTGTTAGGCCAGCATTGTACCTCGAGTCCATCTGGGAGATAATTTTTTTTTTTTACACTAGTATTAAGTGCGAAAATTCTCATAACTATTATATTCAACCATCCATAGTTCTGAAAAGTACCGATTCCATAATTTTCAACTAGATACCATGCTACAAAACGCTGATGATCGCACCACCGGTAGCACATATTAATTTTGCTTTCTGCTCTGCCCTCCGGCAGCTGTGTCAGCAAAATATGCTCCAGCATGCGATGGTATATGTTGTTGCCGTATGCAGAATAAAAGTAAGGTGTTCCGCAGTGCCTGATAGTTGACTCGCAATTTTCTCTCGCTACCGTGTGACGAACAAGAATTAAGTTGAATTTTCTACACTTCACTTCTTTTGTAACCTTTGGAAAAGGTTCCACCGTATAGCAATGCCTAGGCGACAATATTAGCAATATTGCTATTATTCTAATATATGTGGTTAAATGTAAATGATCACGCCAGAAATTGTTTGGATTATATAGATAATAATAGTAATCTCGTCCTGTTTAAATAACATTTGCTAAAAGGCCACCGAAATAGTGAGTCGTTACCACGTCGATCCAGACACCAGAGCAAAAAGAGTCGATGTGCCCTGATATGGAACCATTCACTATTACGGACGGTCAGTCAGGAGTAAGTAGGTTTTCGAAAATCGAAGCAGTAGAGACGCTAGGCGACTCACTGTTTCAACTCTACTTTGCAATAACCCGAGACAACAGCCTACGGTGCCGTAAAATCGACTCTGTTCGGCAGGCAGCGTGATCTGCAAATGCAGAGAGGCTGGATACGGCCGAAGGGTTAAGGGTACTCGATCGGGTTAAGGTTCCAGAACGTTCCAACTTATAAATAGAGGATCCCAACGTGGAATCGAGAAGACCGTTTTAAAACATAAAGGTCAAGTTAAAGTTGTGGGAGGTTATACCAGACAAAGTTTCTTTTCTGGTTAGATTTGCTAGTGTTAACAATAGCGCCAAGTCAGTCCGCGTGTGAAATTGGTTTAGTGCATTCAGTGCAGTCGAGCCTATCGACCGGCAAGAACTACCAACTAAGAGGACCGCACTATCCGCCCCCATGTGGAGGGAGCACAGTGAGCCACGTGTCGCACTTTAGAGGCTCAGCAACGCCGCGGCTACTGCCGCCGCAGACATCATCTTCACCATCTTGGTCATCATCACCACCGTCACCGTCGTCACCGTTTTACCTCCACCCGTCGGATCAGTATGCCACAGTATGCCACCCGTAGGGATCAATGAGTCGAACCGAATACATAATACAAAATTTAATTAGAGTCTCGTCCGACGCGGCAGACGACAATTTTTGCAATATAGGCAGGGCGACGCATACTCGAGAATAAGAAACGAAACGCAACACTTTGCTGAGTCAAAATATGCAGACAGTGGAATTTATTCCGTCCATGTTTTTGTTATCTGCGCTCGGGAAGCAAGGCAATAGCGAGGAAAATGTATGGGGAAGCTCGACCTTGGATTTTTTCACCTATTTTCATCATTAAGCAGTAAAGCAACATTGTTAAACTGTATATCAATCAATTGTCACACATTGTTTCTATCCACCGACATATAAATGAATAAGATGCATCAAGTAGCTCGCCTGCTATAATCGTTCGAAATCTGACGCAACATTTGCTAGTTTCATTTTCAATTTTACAAAATGTACTCTAGTATAGAAAACGAAGACGTAGCTCTACGTCAAAAAATGGCACCGCATCATGTCATTTGATGGTACTTTTCGAAAGCGTAAGCAGTGTTGGTTAAATCGGAATCAAATGACAGAAGGGTTGTGTGCAAAGCCACGACCGCGAGGTTGGCTTAGATTTACTTAGAGTAGGGTGGTCGGTATAACCGACTTTTTGGAAAACCGGTATTACGGTATTCATAAAAATAAAAACCGGTGAAACCGGTGAAAAACCGGTATTTTTATTTTTTTCGGATTAACACAAACCAGAGGTGACTCATGGTCTTTAAAACTACTTTTTCAACTACAAAATTCTTAAAATCATAGTTTGGGGAAGTAATGATGATTTTCCGCGGAAAAAAACGCATGTCATTCTCTCTGTACTAGGTATTTAAAATAAAACTGAAAAATAATTAAAGATATGAGGGTGTCGAACGTCTCCGGTAGTGATTGTCTTCGGCCGGTTTTCTGCCGCAGTCTTATGCAAAAACCTGCCGAAGTAAGCCACTGCCGAAGAATAAAATTTGGATTCGAAATTTATTTTTTGCTAAGCGTTTCAGGTTGCATCTATGTGTGGACGTGTCGCTGCATGACAATGTTTTTGCATTTATGAGTACCTATGCTTCATAACGATCCAGATTTTTTGTAAGATTAGGACCTCTGCGACCATTGTTTTGATCTCTTGTGGTATAAGATCCAGATACAACACTGGATAACAGTGTTTGAAGAACTCCAATGAATGAATGTAGTGATATGATTGTGAAAAACATAATTTCGTAACTAATGTGATAAAAAACCTAAATTAATCCACCTAGCGGTCAGACTCAGCCTTTCTCCTTCAAACTTATTATTTGCAAAATAATCTGAGTGAATCTATCACATGAATGCTTAAATCCAAAAAGGTATATTCACTCTTTGGATTCTTAAATATTGATGTTGTAATTGAAGTATAAAATATGAAATTTGACGTAATGTTAGTGCTTCAGAAATAGCGAAATATAAGAAATGACTCTTAATTTCGAACAATTTAATCACGAGCGATACCGGAAACGTTCAAATAGTACGATACCACATTTAAATCATGTTGAGGCCATATATATTGATCAAAGCAGCTATAGTGTTGAATAGTCTTTGAATTTCTTTTCTTTATAAAACTTTTGAACAGTATATCAAATTTTTATGAAGTTTGTTATTTGTAAGTTTGAGAGATGACTCGTTTGTATGACACTAGTTATGTTCAAATAAGTCGTGTAATACTTGAGATAATAGACTTTCGTTGTTTTACAAATTAAAACTTAACGGTTGCTTAAGTTTGATTACAATCAAATGAAAAGGGAACGTATGGGGGAGCCAAACTTTGAAACCACGTGTTCAATCATAATTCATCAGTATATCCCTTACTAGCCCGTTCATCTGATATCAATATTGTTCAGATCGGTTGTGTAGTTTCTAAGATAATGAAGATTCGCGATTTTCACATTTCAATACATTACAGACGAAGTTACAGTCCGATTACAGCAAAATTCAATAGGGTGTTATGAGGCAGCTAGACCTTTCATTTGACACTAGTTTTGTAGAAATCGGTTCAACCATCTCTGAGAAAAGTGAGTGAGTTTATGTAGTCTTCGGAATATGTTCCATTTCATAGCAGGATTTCACATTTTTAAACATAACAGGAAAAGTAATAATCCGTTTGCAATAAAAATCATTAGGGTCTTATGGGGCAACAAGACTTTCCATATGACACTGATGAGATTAAACAGTCTCCAGAACACGTTTCTTTCCATAACTTCTGAACCATATGTTCAATCTTCATAAAATTCAAAAGTCGGGGGGTTTTAGGTAGCCCGTTCATTTGAAACCAATTTTGTTCAAATCGGTTGTGTAGTTTCTGAGATATTGATGTTTCGTGATTTTTACATTTTGATACATAGCCTCTGAACTAGAAATCAGATTACAATAAAATTCAACAGGGTCTTAAAGGGCAACTAGACCTTTCATTTGCAATTGATTTCATTCAGCCATCTCTGAGAAAATCGAGTGAGATTGGGAGAGCGTTACACACACACATGCAGAAAATGCTCAGCTCGTCGAACTGAGTCGAGTGGTATACGCAAGCTTAGGAGAATGACTGGAAAGCGACTGACGACGACTTTTCCCTCTCTTCACTCTAACAGCCTCATGCATGCGCTATTCATGAGAGCTCACATACAGCTACAGCTTAAACAAGGCGAAGAAACGGTGTTGTGTTGCGTACGACAGCTCATTCTTGCGCATGTATTTTGTTCGTTCGGACATGACAGCCTAGTTTGCTCATTTTGAGGATGTCCTGTTCCTGTTGACAGCCTGCTGATCGGCTGCGGCTGTCGTCGACTTGCATTTTTTCGGTTCTCCTTTTTCACAGGCCGGTGGCATATTGAATACAAAGCAAACCGTTTCCATTGTTGATATTATTCCCCACGTAAGAAAAAACGTGCTTCGCACCATCTCTCTTTCATTCTTTCATCGGCCTTACTGTCGTGATCATAATTACCTGACATCCCGCTCGGATTCGTGTTGAAGGATGTCGGAAGATTATAGGCTGTCATTTACGACAGCTTGGAAATACCAACACACATATGAAGATGAAAAATAACAGTCCGTATGGAATTGCATGTGTACTGTCGTCAGTTGCTGTCGAACTGTTCACCGAACGTGTGGAGAGCAGTGAGAGCTGTGCAATACAATGAGAGCCGGATCAGTTGAAAATTTGCTGTCATTGTCTTGCAGTCATTTTCATAACACTGGGTATACGACATTCGGCTCTTTTGAGCACTTTTATACCTTTAGTTTTTGCAGTGATTGCTATACCTTTCTAGGCTAGGAGAAAGGCAAAAAGTGAAATGATAGAAATGACTTTTAATTTCAACTTCAATCCCGAGCAAGGCCGCAAACATTGAAATAGTACAATATTAAATTTAAATGATGTTGAGGCCACATATTTTGATCGTAGCTATAGTTTTAAACAGTCTGCGGGTTTCGTTTCTTTCTATAACTTTCAAACCACATGTTTAAACATTATGAAATTCATTGTTTAAGGGTTTGAAAGCCCATTTATTTGAATTCAACTATGTTCATAGCTTCTGAGATATAAGAGCGTTTTTCACATTCTGACGCAGCGCCAAAACTAAAAGTTTGATTACAATGAAATTTAATAGCAACCTAAGCGGCAAATAGACCGTTAATTTGACACCAAGATAGAAAGAATCGGTCAGACCATCTCCGAGAAAAGTGAATGCGAAAGAAGGGTGCACATACACACGTACACACCCACACACAAACACAAACACCTATACATGCATATATGCAGAAAATGCTCGATTCGTCGAACTGAGTTGAGTAGTATATGACATTCGGCCATTTCAAACATTTTTCTACCTTTTAATTAGCCAGTGATCGTTAGGAGAAAGTCAATATATTTACTTTCATTATGTGATTTCATACTTTTATGAACAACGGACAAAGTTACAATCCGATTGCAGTGAAATTCAATAGCAACCTATGGGGCAACTAGACCTTTCATTTGACACTAATTTTGTGAAAATCGGTTCAGCCATCACTGAGAAAAATGAGTGAGTTTAAACAACCTCAGGATAACTTTTCTTTACATAACTTTTAAACCACATGTTCAATCATAACGAAATTCAAAAGTTAAGGGTTCTGGGGACAGCCCAATCATTTGAAACCAATTTTATTGAAATCGGTTGTGCGGTTTCTGAGATATTGATGTTTCGTGATTTTTACATTTTGATACATAACCTCTAAACTAAAAATCCGATTACAATGAAATTCAATAACAACCTATGGCGCAACTAGACCTTACATTTGCATTTAATTTTATGAAAATCGGTCCAGCCATCTCTGAGAAAAGTGAGTGAGAAAAAAAGTTGCACATACACACACACACACACACATACACACATACATACATACATACAGAAAATGCTCAGTTCGTCGAAAGTAGTCGAGTGGTATATGACATTCGGCCATTGGGACCACTTTTATACCTTCGGTTTTTCCAGTGATTGCTATACCTTTCTAGGAGAAAGGCAAAACATGCAGATTTTTACTTAATTTTTTTTCACATCGCAAAACTTAATTTCAAATTAGTGAATAACTTTAAAATTAGTAGAAACTGTTGAGAAGAGTATATGAATGAAGTAAAAAAAAGAAATCACGATCAGACCAGAATCTACTTTTTACGAATCCGAATGAATAGAAGGTAAATACTTCTTTATTCTGTTCGATGCTCTTTAAACAGGTCGTTCAAATGATTTATTATTATAATTATTTAATTAACTTTAGCTCCTGATCGAGAAACGAAAAATGTGGCATATTAACAAGTTTGTAACTGAAATAAAAACAAATGTAGTTAAACTGGCAGGTTCAAAACCCACGCGTTGCCACTGTGAGTATAAGAGTGTAAAAAGATTAGCTGTTCTACTTAAAAAAAAGATTTGCTCTATTGATATGAAGTTTTTCAACATATTATCGATACAAACAAACACATCGTCTGAATCCGACCAGAACAAACAAAAAGATAACAAAATGTGATAAATAGTTAAGGGTAAATTATTATTTAATGTTGCTTTTGTATAAATATTGCCTAAGTGAGTAGCATTCATTAACCTAACAATGATTTATGAATATTGTGACAAGTTTTTTTTTCAATTTAAAGTAACATACGAAAATACCGGTTTTTTCGCCTTTCTAATACCGGTATTTCGGTATTGCAAAAAAATATCGGTTTTACCGGTTCTACCGGTTTTTGTTTTACCGGTAAACCACCCTAACTTAGAGGGAATTCGTTGAATGATAGACGCTTAGATTACGGTAGACTATCTCATTTCAATGTTAATAGCTTTTATCAAACACTAATAAAAAAGTTGGAAGTCTATTTTACGCGAATAATACAACGCCTCGAAGTAATGAACTTGAAGTTAGAGACAATTTCTACGTTTTGAGGCGTGCTGAAACACGAAATATATGTCTGTGATCGGGAAGGGCGCATTCTAAACGTGATGGCGAAAACAGGAAATTTACTCCGTTCAAAATTATGTGCGTTACAAGACTGGTACCCCACCGTGTCGAAAACGGACATCATGCGGCACTTTGTAGACACCGGAGACGCCCGTTCTGGTATCTACAGCATCTTGGCATCATTTTGGACAACAATCAAAGCATTGAAAGAAAGCCCTGTTCCAGGCGGTCGACGGCCCTGAGCGACAAGACGCTCCAAAAGATGCTGAAGAGGAAGACCGAGGGAAAAGTAGCTACTTAGCTGCGTGCGCTTGGCTGGGAGGTCAGTGCAACCGGCCAAACAGTGAAAAACTTCCTGGTGAACATGGACATATATATATATATATATATATATATATATATATATATATATATATATATATATAATATATATATATATATATATATATATATATATATATATATATATATATATATATATATATATATATATATATATATATATATATATACATATATATATATATATATATATATATATATATATATATATATATATATATATATATATATATATATATATATATTAAGGCTGTGCGAGATTTCGAATGATTTCGTATAATTTCGCAAAACTCGAAATTTCCCGAAATTTCGCGGAATTTCGGTTTCGCGAAATTGCCGAAAAATTACGTTGAATTTCGCTAAATTCCGCCTAAAATTTCGCGAAATTAATCTTCCAATTTCGACGATTACGAAATTTCGCGAAATTTCGGACCAAATTTCCGATGCACATTATTACATTATTTTGGTTTGTGCTCATTGCGACTATAAATTGAATTGAATATACCTCAACAGATATCTGGTATACTAAGTCAGTTATAGAAGTATAAACTCTCAGCCGGTAATTTTTGTTTTTAAAGACAAAACCGTAACATCATGCGGGAGGTATTCTTTATTCACGCAGAGCATAAAATTCATGTCATCACTGAAGTCAAATTCGAGGAATATGAAGCCGTCCAAATGCGCTACAAGGTATCTAGTAATTTGTTTGTAGGAATAAATTTTACGCATCTTTTACGTACATCAAAATGTGGTTATATTTGCAGCCCACAAGGTTAAAGAGGTCACTTTTTGTCTTTCGTTTAGGAGGGCATAGCAATTTCTGTCAGAACTAAAGCTCTGAAGCTCTATCTTACAGGCCAAATGTTCTATGCTACTCGACTTGTAAAAATTTTCAAGCGTTTTTTCGGATTTCTCTGTGTTAGAGGACTCCTCTTCGCACACCGTAGTGTATTCAAATGTGTTTTTTCAGATAGTTCATTGCTATCACTAGGCTGACCAGATATCATGCCTTGTAGTGTGCAGACAGAGTGATCGATGTGTTAAGCAGAAAAAGTTGTAATTGCCTGAATTTTTAGTATTGTTTCAAAACACTCTGACTTCAAAGTCAGCATAAGTTTCAAAATTGCCAGGTACCTTATCAAAAATATTTAAACGTGTTATCAAAAGAGTATACTTGATCAATGAATAAATAAAAAGTTAATGGTTCGCTATCGTTGAACACATAATTGAGAAATGTTACTCTTGTTTAGGGGACACACAATTTTACAATGTCAAAAACAAGTTCAGATTATGGCATGAAGTGATTCTGACTTTGCACTTGACGAATATACAAGGTAGAAGAAAAGAAAGGTTAGAAAGAACGAGAAATAAGAGAACGAGGATGATTACGAATAACTTGATTGAGTAAAGAGAAAACTATTTGTTTGTTGCATTACAACATTACATTCTAACTGTTGATTGGTTGAAAGAAAAATAATTTTTGGTTTGTTTCAAAGGGGCCGTTCCCTAACACGTAGTCATATATAGGGAGACGGGGAGTGGCTTATCAAAAAACAACGAAAAATCCCCCCGCGTGCGGGTTAACGAATAGACCACGTAGTCTTTTTTCTGATTTATAATTTATTATTGCCACTAAGTCAAGACGAAGCTTTCGCAATTTTTTAATTAATATATTTATTTGACACGACTAATTAATAAGTGTCACGGAAAGTTTGAGAGTTGTCAGCAAATCACTGTAATCAAATTTTTGAAACATATTTCAATTTTATCCGAACGAAGAAATTTTTTTTTTAACAGGCTTTCCTTATATGGCATTTACTTCTTTAGAATAATAGTTCTATTTTGCAATGCGTCGGGATTTATGTTATTTTTCCTGGAAGTATATTTCAATACTCAACGACCGGTAAAAAAATCAACGTTTTGGTCTTAAAAACAATATATAAGACTTGGATGTTCGTGAACTGAAGGAAGAAAGAAAGATGTTTATATTTTGTTCGACATTCAAAAACTTTGTAATTTATTTCAAGGGAAATACGGCTTTTTCAGTCTTAGGGGTGTATCAAAACGCTACTAGGTTTTATGTCCGACGTTTCGGCCTTTGAACTTGGCCTTCCTCAGGGGATCTACAAGTTTATTAAAAACATTTTATAAAAATAGTACATTTTTTTTTCTTCAAAAACTCTGACATTGTTTTTTTCAAAAAACTTACATAAAGTTGTACCGTTTTTCGTACAAAGCTTTACGATAGGTTGTCATAGCTGTCTATAGGATCTCTTTCAAAGTACCTATATTGAATCGTTAGAGTTAGTTTGAGCTTTAAAGATTACCTACAAACTTTTACCACATCACAAAGCACGATGCGTCGGTGGATTCAATTTCTTTTTCTCGGGCTTTTCATCGCATCACTCCCCTACGTCCCAGGTTTAAGTAATGCTATCGTCAGGTGCCTAAAAGATGATTATCCGTTGATCACTATGGGGCCGTGTCGACTGGTGTGCACCAAGGTAGTAACTTGGGGCCAATTCTTTTTCTGCTGTTTATTAATGACCTGGCCAAGTTAGAGCTGCATGGAAAGTTACGTCTCTTTGCTGACGACACGTCAGTCTTCTATCAAGGAACAGAATGCACCGCTATCCAGCTTCAAATCGAACGGGACCTCCTTTTTCTACATGACTACTTTCAAACTAATTTGATGTCAATGAATCTATCGAAAACCAAGTATATGCTCATTTACTCGTTCCGCAGAGAACTCCCGGCTCGCGAGCCAATTGAAATCGCCAATCGTGTCATCGAAGAAGTATTTGAATACCCATTTCTCGGCCTAACGCTAGACAATAGAATGAACTGGAAGGCCCATCTTGAGTCTCTCAAGCGAAAGCTAACATCACTCTGTGGTATATTAAGGAAGGTTTCATCATTTTTGCCTTTGGCGACTATGAAAACACTATACTTCTCACTAATCCATTCTCGGGTCCAGTACCTAGTTGCAACGTGGGGACTGGCTTGCAAATCTTCTTTAAGAGATACAAAACAGAAGCTTGAAAGCCGTTTTCCGGAAACCTCATCTGTATCCCACTCATCTACTATACGAAGATCCCAGGGACTCAACCCTACCAATCCGTGTACTCCAGGAGTATCAAATGTTGATCCACTTGCGAAATAACATCACTTCAACCGTCCTTGTCACAAGAAGAATGCACGAAAACCGCTCAAGCAGACAAACTGGTCACCTGTATTTGCCACGATTCAACACGGAATACGGTCGCAAAAAATGTCGTACATTGGTAGCAAACTGTTTAACGACCTCTCCCCATCATGTAAAAATGCCCCCACAACATATATCTTCAAGCGTCGTTTGCGAGCTATCATGAAAACGAAAATACCACAGTATCTAGCCTAATTCTGGATTACACCCGAATACCACAAAACACTACTCACCAATGCCTCTGCCGTACGCCGTAACCAGAGCAACGCCATCAACGCGCGAACCACCAGCACCACCCCACAATTGTCGACAAGTATCATCACCAGCTTCAACTTATAGTTAACAACATCGTATCACACTTCCTTAAAAGAGCAGATGCTCACTGGAAGTGCAAACTTGTTTTAGCGATTCAAGTGTAAAAAATATATCGGAAATAAATTAATTAAAATTAAAATAAAAGGTTTCACTTATTATCAACAAAATATTTTTCTAGATGGTTTCTAGATGAGTATACAATTTACCATAACTATAAGCGAAAAATTTATCGTACATGATCAATCTGCTTAAACAAATTTTATTTATTTTGATACTCAACAACAAATTAAAAATCATTTTGAATAGACTCAACAGTAAAGCGTATTTTAAATTACTTTCAGGTAAGGAAATTATTATATTTGTTAAAGGCAATGAAATATTATCAAAAATTAAACAACCATTATCTGTTTGTTATTTTGGTTTTGAGAAAATGATATTACTGAAAATTCTATTTACATTTTGCGCAATATCTAATAATCAGTTTTCTTGAACCTTCATTTTTTTCATAAATTTATCATACTTTATTGTACATATATTTGCAGAATAAGATCACAAAACAAAAGACCACGAAAGACCACGGGGGAGAAGGGGGGTATAAAAGGGATCAAAATATGACCACGTAGTTTAGGAATGGTCCCGAATGCATTTTATTATTTTGGGTGTCGCAGAAACTCACAGGGCATATTTTTTTAGGACAAAATTATTTTCTACAACCTTACCAGAGACACTAGTTATGCCAGTCAAACAAACCGATTTAGCTGAAAAAATAATTTTAATCTCCAATTGGACACTCTGTGGGTAATTAAAATATTTTTATAATCGAAACAGTTGGTTTGATTGGCATAGTGCCTTTGGCAAAGTTATAGATAATAATATTGTCCTTCCAAAAATAAACATGTTGTAATTTTTTTTTTTTAATTTAATTTTTCTTTGATTTCTTCATCGCTTCGGTATTTTTTTTGTAATTTTTACACAAAAAAAGATTTTTGAAAAATAAGCTTTTTTATGTTAATTTTAATGTTCCTTCTACATTAAAAAAATGAATTTTTCAGAGTTTTTTTTATCGGAAAGATAAAATTACTGTCTAAAACTTTTCCAGAGACGTCACACTGATCAAAAAACTTTTGGCTCTGAAAATATTTATAATCACAATAACCCTCCCAAAATAGCATTTTAACTAGCTTCTCAGCCTATAGAAACGTTATGCAAAGTTTAGGCCAAATCTAAAATGACAAAAAATATTGAAACTGAGACATTTTTTGTGGAACTGCTCAGTTAAAAAGTAATTTTAAGTTATATTAAAAAACGTGCAAAAATATTGAAAACTTCAAAGTTTACAGAATAGTTAACTTAAATTTTGTTTTCCTCGATTTGATAAAAATGTCACTTAGTCTAGTCTGACTAAACGGTGTTAAAAAAAATTCAATAACACTGGTCGACAAAAGCGAAAAAAAAGTTGCCCTCCAAAGGTTTTACAGCTTTTTAACCATTCCTGTGAATTTTGCTGCTTTTAGAGAATGCAGAAATGCATCAGAAGGCCGCCGAGGAATTGCTTATCGGATTCGTCGCTTTTACGTTTGCATAGGGAACAACTCTTTGGAAAAGTTATCTTTGCTAGGGACACCAAAACTCACAGGAATGGTTGAAAACCTACCTACCATCTCTCATGTTTTCCAGTTCGAGCTCTAGGACAAAACTTGGATTTTGAATGATGAAAGTGCTATGAAAGAAGGATTACTATTTTAAACATAGTTGCATTCAAACCAAAAGAATCAGTTCAGAAGTTCATTAAATTATTATTTACAAAGACATTTCGAGTTTGACCTTTATATCATTTGTATCTATCGCGCTACTATTACCTGCAATATAATCTGTATAAATGAATGCATCAAGATTTTAGTTTTTAACATTTTTGATTTTCTCGTCATTGTCGGTTTATCGATAACTGAATACCTACGTTACTCTTCGACGACCAGGTAAGCACCTTGCGATCAGCTGTTGAAGGGTACTTCTTTAGCGTACGCTCCAACGTTACAAATCATTGTAATGCTATGTTTCAGAAACATTTTTTTTAATTTTCGAAATTTCGCGAAATTTCGCGAAATTTAGAGACCAATTTCGTTTCGTCTCGACAACTCGAAATCCACCTTGATTTCGTTTCGACTAATTTGGCGAAATCGAAATTAAGGGTTAATTTCGTTTCGTTTCGTTTCGACACCAGAAAAGCCAGTTTCGCACACCCCTAATATATATATATATATATATATATATATATATATATATATATATATATATATATATATATATATATATATATATATATATATATATATATATATATATATATATATATATATATATATATATATATATATATATATATTAGAAAGCGGCAGTTCCATCCACTGGTCTCGGAGCAGCAGGTAATGAGGCAGCGGCAGCGGCTGAATGAGATGGTCAAGTCAATTTTTTTGGCGAATCGCGAAGTTGCGGTGGTAATGGACGATTAGATATGTCTCACTCAGGATGGCAACGACTGGCAGGGCACTTCGTATTTCAATTCTTCCACGATGGAAGTGAGCTTCGAAGTAAAGTTCGAGTTCCCCAAGACAATCAGCTAGAAGGGGATATCAAAGCCGCTATTCTTTCGCTCCGGACTGGTCGTGAACGGGTAAGGGAAAGTAGCGCCGTTCATCAAGAAATACCATAAAGGCGAAGATCCGGTGTTCTGGCCGGATTCGACGTCCGCCCACTACTTGAAGCGATCGTTGGAGGAGATCGAGATGCAGTACCCAAGTCGACAAACCCGCCCAACGTTCCTCAGCTGCGTCCCATCGAGAATATCTGGGCAAATCTGAATCGTAAGATCTACTCCAACAATTTTGTTACGAAAACTGAGGAGTAATTGATAAATAAAACGAAGAAAGAACTCAAAAGATGCGTGTTTTCGTTCGCCATGGCGGTTAATAGTCGGAAGGCTGCTCGCAAGTGCGTAGAATTTTAACAATGGGTCAAATAGTACTCAACCAATCGACCGTATGACTACAATAAACATTAATTTGGAATTTTCTAGAGGAAAAGTTACAGAAGCTTCAGTGCAATATCTTCCACTGCTTGAAAAGTACGATTTATCAGCAGGTTTATTTTGAATTCTGTGTTCAAATACATATTAAGGCGCTATAGGATTTATCTTAGACTTTTGAAGCTGCAAAAATTATCAAAAATTTTCAAACTAATTATAGTTTCTAGTTTCAAGTTTTGTGCTTTGCAACATATTTATAATTGTATTCAATTGTTTCAAAAGCTGAAAAGGTTTTTATACCTGTTTAAGGAGGAATATCTATAGATTAACCTTGAGCAGGCTTTTTCCTATTACATGTATTTTGTATTTTTTCGGCGATTCATTTGGTACATCGGTATCAGTAACTGATAATTTGTTTTTTTTTTCTCGAGAAACGAAAAAAAAATAGCGTTGTATGCGTGGTCTCAATCCAGAAAGATTTTCTCATGGAAATTTACTGATGTGATCCAAACAGTCTTTTAAACCATATGACAAAATGTTGGCCTTCCCTCTGCTTCAGATAAATTACATAAGTTAGGAGTTTCAATATGATTGTGTTCTCATCATCGGTTTGATCGTTAGTGAGACCAACCTTGAATGGCCATGTGTTTTGATTGTCAGATTTTTATTTTTTCATTGTCGTGCTCTGATACACTTATACATTACTGACCGTTAGTGTAATATTAACTTCAGTTTATTGTACCTTTTCTCACCATATTGTACTAAGGATTTCTACTATTGTTGAATTTGAAATAGCACCGAAGCACGTGACTTTGTCAGATTATATTTTCGTTGTTTAAACTCAGTAGAGAACTCCAAGAAATTGTGGCTTGTAGCAGTTTGCCTTTATTTTTTTTCTAACCGTTGAACTGTGTATGTATTATCCATGGATGAGTTCGTCAAAGAAAACTGTGCTTCTCGCTTGGCATTCGAGTTTACCCGTGAAAGTACATACATATTTTCAACTTTTTCACCCGAAACTAGTTAATTCTCTTCTGGCAAGCCTCACAATTCGAAAGATTTTGTGAATAATTTATTCAAAGCTTATTCGATCTATTCTACCGTAAACTTTTTCACACTGAATATTGGTGTCGCTGTACGCTACGTAAACCCAGCAGCACTGATCTGCCGAGAGATAACTGGATGCCGGTAGCATCAGCAGCTAGTTTACCGTTCATTGACCATTCGCGGCGAAACCCGGCAAAACTTAGCAGCAACAGAAAAGCACTTACGGCGAACTAATTTCCCTGCGGTGCGCTAGCCATGCATTAATCATGCAAATACACAGCTAACATGTCGTTAAATGCTCCAGCACATCCCCCGGAGCGTGCCGCTGCGTGATGCTTTTGTGCGCTCGGTGAGGTGCTGTTGAAGTTCATCCTGTAAAACCATCCTCACCGAGAGCACTGCATCGGATGAAGTTGCTGCTTGTTTGAAAAGGATTCTGCCGTCGGGGGATTCATGGGGTTGTGGAAATTTGACCGCTCCATTCCGACTATGTCGTTCGGATCAGTGTTAAATAATGTATCAACCTTTTGCTATTCTATCGTGTCGTGGCTGGATTCGGGGATTTCAGTGGCGCTGAATGCACTGGTCCTGCAGCTACCGCAGAGCTTAATCTTTCCTTTGTGTTCGTGTGTGTGTGTTTTAGTGGTTGAGTTAAGTCACCCGTGAAATATTGCCCATTGTGTTCTGTCGGAAATGAGTTCCGCCATAAGTAAACTTGTATGCCACTTGGGAAATTGGAAGCGTGACCCAGAATTAATCATCCATGTATGAACTTTCGTTGACATGAGCAGACAAGTATACGTTGTTGATTTCGACTTGAATGAAATGCAAAAACCGAGATCTACAAACAGGTTTACCATCAAAGCCTCTTATAACACGAGCCGCTTTTCACCGGGAATACATCAAAACTCGAATCCGTTTTCACTCACCAAAATAAACAAATAGAAACAATTTTTTTCTCTGCTATACGTGTTTATTCATCGCTCAACGGTTTTAACGCGAGCTGCGAATTTGGATAAGGCGATGAGGATCGGTTTAAAATTAGAATCCTCCACCAGCCAGTGTGGGTACTTTAGACATCAAATGTCAAAACGTACAATCGTTTAACGAACACTCGTATCCTGTGTTTACATTAATCATCCCCCCTCTACTTGAAGCCAAATTGCTGCTGCGATTAGGAATGGAAAATACGACAGCAAATATTGCTATTCTATACTTTTTTGCTCAATTTGGGCCTCCGCAATGATTCCCATAGGGGAATGTAGTTTCATCTCAACAATGGCTTCAGAAACAAGCTTAACTTATTTAATCATCTGCATTATTTCAAGATCTTTCGTCTTCGTTTTTCGCTGCTCAAGGAGTGCTTCTAGAGGGGCTGCGTGTGAACTGCACAAACTGCGGTGCTTGTTTGTTTTTTTTCGCTTTAATGGCTCGCACAATTATCTTTGATTTAAGGCAGTGCCAACATTTTGGTAGCTGCGAACAGATTTTCTACTAGTCAGTTTTCTCTCCAAGCGTGCAATTTAAAAGCTCGAATGAGTCAACTCTTGTTCTGGATCACACTTTGAAAGATTGGATTTTGCGTTGGCGTGCCACTGCCGCCGGTTCGATTGAGTCACGTTCATAGATGTGCGAATGTTTTTTTTTTTTCAATAAGATGAAAATCTATGACAGTTGATTGATTTTTTATAAACTTCTCTTATATTGCCGCTACTCTGTCGGTTGACGAGAAGATTCTTGCGCAGTTTGTGGAAATTTTTTTGTAAACCGCAAGAAATGTTGTCTAGAATCGATTCTTGGATTCTATGCACCATCCTGATTACGAAAATACCCATATTGGGTGTTGTCCAGAAACCGGAAGTCGTCATATTGAATTTCAAAACAGCACTCGGACAATTCCTGGCCCCTGGGCGTCACTCTGGTTTCGGAAAAATTCCTATTGGATGGTAGTCGCCATCTGAGAATTAGGAATGGTGTCTGTGGTCGATTTTTTATTTCTGTGTTTCATTCTGGTTTCAAAAAACCCAGATGTGGTCATTTTGGACTACAATTCCGAAAATACCCATATTGAGTGGTATTTGGACACTTTCAGCTATTTCAGCTATGGCATGTGGAATCCATATCTGGCATCTGGGCTTTATTCTCATTCCGGAAATACAGTCGAATCCTTCTATTACGATATTTTATATAGCGATAAATCTCTCTATAGCGACATTCTCAATGGTCCCTTCTGCTTCACATTTATCAAAATTATTCGTTTTATTGCGACATTTCTCCATAACGACGGTTCCTTAAGATGTCGCTAGAAAGCGATTCGACTGTACCGATATTGGGTGCTATTGGGCATTTTTCAGCTGTTTTTCAAAAACCACAGGTTTTCATCCTGAATTCAAAAATAGAGTCTGTAGTCGATATTTGGCTGCTGTACACTATCCCGATCATTTTAGACTGTTTTTCTGAAAATTGGTTGAAATACCTGTTTTATTTGCATGAGAGAATCCCCCGCCCCTCCTCTTCGAACTATGGTGGGGTGTCAAACCATCATATAAACATTTTTGACCTCAAAAACTTCCACAGTTATGCAGAAATTAGTGTTTGATTTGTATTGAGGGTCCTTCCTTATAGAAATGGGAAGGATTTCGAATGACCTTAAAAAATGTGAAAATTTGATTAGTTCCTGAGTTGTGCCAAAAAACTTTAATTTATTTGTATGGGAGCTATCTCTTCAAAAAGAGTAAAGGGTGTCGAGCCTCCATGAAAATAATTTTTGGCCCTTAAATTTCCACATGCCACATTTGGCATTATTTGCTTGATCGACCCTCATCCGCATGCAAAATCTGGTCTTATTTGCTTTATCAGTTCTTCAGTTATGCATAAATTTGTATTTTATTCGTATTTTGTATTTGTGGGTCCCTCTCTTCCAGCCAAATACAAAAAGTATCTCAAATTGTGTTCAGAATAGTAAAAACTCGCTACAAATTTTGGAAAGGACAAATTTAAAAAAAAAAAAACGCTTTTGAAGAATAGAATTGGTGGCAAGTAAAAAGAGGTCTAAAATTGAGCTTATGAATAATGAAACAAAATACATTAGAAACAAAAAAAATCCTAAAAATCATTCTGGAATAAGTTTAAATTTGCACAGAAACAGAAACAGAAACAGAAACAGAAACAGAAACAGAAACAGAAACAGAAACAGAAACAGAAACAGGAACAGAAACAGAAACAGAAACAGAAACAGAAACAGAAACAGAAACAGAAACAGAAACAGAAACAGAAACAGAAACAGAACAGAAACAGAAACAGAAACAGAAACAGAAACAGAAACAGAAACAGAAACAGAAACAGAAACAGAAACAGAAACAGAAACAGAAACAGAAACAGAAACAGAAACAGAAACAGAAACAGAAACAGAAACAGAAACAGAAACAGAAACAGAAACAGAAACAGAAACAGAAACAGAACAGAAACAGAAACAGAAACAGAAACAGAAACAGAAACAGAAACAGAAACAGAAACAGAAACAGAAACAGAAACAGAAACAGAAACAGAAACAGAAACAGAAACAGAAACAGAACAGAAACAGAAACAGAAACAGAAACAGAAACAGAAACAGAAACAGAAACAGAAACAGAAACAGAAACAGAAACAGAAACAGAAACAGAAACAGAAACAGAAACAGAAACAGAAACAGAAACAGAAACAGAAACAGAAAAAGAAAAAGAAAAAGAAACAGAAACAGAAACAGAAAAAGAAAAAGAAACAGAAAAAGAAAAAGAAACAGAAACAGAAACAGAAACAGAAACAGAAACAGAAACAGAAACAGAAACAGAAACAGAAACAGAAACAGAAACAGAAACAGAAACAGAAACAGAAACAGAAACAGAAACAGAAACAGAAACAGAAACAGAAACAGAAACAGAAACAGAAACAGAAACAGAAACAGAAACAGAAACAGAAACAGAAACAGAAACAGAAACAGAAACAGAAACAGAAACAGAAACAGAACAAACAGAAACAGAAACAGAAACAGAAACAGAAACAGAAACAGAAACAGAAACAAAACAGAAACAGAAACAGAAACAGAAACAGAAACAGAAACAGAAACAGAAACAGAAACAGAAACAGAAACAGAAACAGAAACAGAAACAGAAACAGAAACAGAAACAGAAACAGAAACAGAAACAGAAACAGAAACAGAAACAGAAACAGAAACAGAAACAGAAACAGAAACAGAAACAGAAACAGAAACAGAAACAGAAACAGAACAGAAACAGAAACAGAAACAGAAACAGAAACAGAAACAGAAACAGAAACAGAAACAGAAACAGAAACAGAAACAGAAACAGAACAGAAACAGAAACAGAAACAGAAACAGAAACAGAAACAGAACAGAAACAGAAACAGAAACAGAAACAGAAACAGAAACAGAAACAGAAACAGAAACAGAAACAGAAACAGAAACAGAAACAGAAACAGAAACAGAAACAGAAACAGAAACAGAAACAGAAACAGAAACAGAAACAGAAACAGAAAACAGAAACAGAAACAGAAACAGAAACAGAAACAGAAACAGAAACAGAAACAGAAACAGAAACAGAAACAGAAACAGAAACAGAAACAGAAACAGAAACAGAAACAGAAACAGAAACAGAAACAGAAACAGAAACAGAAAAGAAACAGAAACAGAAACAGAAACAGAAACAGAAACAGAAACAGAAACAGAAACAGAAACAGAAACAGAAACAGAAACAGAAACAGAAACAGAAACAGAAACAGAAACAGAAACAGAAACAGAAACAGAAACAGAACAGAAACAGAAACAGAAACAGAAACAGAAACAGAAACAGAAACAGAAACAGAACAGAAACAGAAAACAGAAACAGAAACAGAAACAGAAACAGAAACAGAAACAGAAACAGAAACAGAAACAGAAACAAAGAAACAGAAACAGAAACAGAAACAGAAACAGAAACAGAAACAGAAACAGAAACAGAAACAGAAACAGAAACAGAAACAGAAACAGAAACAGAAACAGAAACAGAAACAGAAACAGAAACAGAAACAGAAACAGAAACAGAAACAGAAACAGAAACAGAAACAGAAACAGAAACAGAAACAGAAACAGAAACAGAAACAGAAACA